>NC_056725.1:1671387320-1671657826 GCF_019279795.1 Protopterus annectens
TATATGTATGTGTATTTAATGTATTTATTCATGTTTATAGTTTTATTACATTTTGTTAGTACTTAACTTTTCCTTCTGAAGGGACTGCAATTTAAAAAAAAAAAAAAAGTCTATATCCACTCCTAAGCAGGAGTGATACCTGCATTAATTGCTTTTCTAAAAAAAAAAAAAAAAATATGTATATGGGTAGGAAAAGGAGCCACAGAATATATCAGCCCTGTCAAAAGTTTAACCGTTGTTTTGGAGTCCTCTACTTGGATCTGAATTTCTGTAATAAACTTGACCTTAACCCCTTTTGAAATGCTTAATTTTATAGCTGTATTTTTCGTTTGTTTCTGGAAGGGGTTCACTTTGGCAGCAGCAACATCTGCTAGGTGAATTTGTGTTGCACACCTTGATGAGCAAGGAACCATATGAATTTTTCCATAAAGACATAATTAAATTTAAACAGACTGCCATTTGAAATGTGTATACTTGAGCCCAGACAAACAAAAAAAGACCAATTCGAGAGAGCAAATGTAGAACGTATTTTGTACTTTAAACTTTTGTTTTTTGTTATACCCTGCATGCCTGATTTGGTGTGCAAGCCTTTTATACCCCTGAACTTGTATATACCCATGCAGAAGACACCATACTCTGGAGAAGAGGGACTGTTCTGAGAAATTGCAGTCTCTGATTTGGTGTTTGCAACTCTGATTTTTTTGTCTATTCTGTTTCCATGTTAATGTTATCAGCGTTCTGAGTTCTGGTATTTCAAGTAGCTAACACTTAAACATTGTCTTCACAGAATAAAGGAGACAGGTTATGCACAAGTAGATATTACAGTGAAAAGATGAGGTTGCACATAATGTCTGCATAAGACTTGTATCTAATTAAGCCATGGCAATGTAGTAAGACAGTTAAAAGCATTATTTATTAGAACAGCTGAAATCACTGCAGCTTTATTGCAAAGTGTATCATCTGCCTGTTATCAAGTAACACCCTGGAGCCCTAAAAGCTCCACCTTCTCCTGACCCTGCAGCTTGGACTTGCATTCCAGCAGCTTCACCAGTATACTTACAGAATCTGTAATATCTTCTGTAGTTTGAGTTTAGGCTAATCTGTGCAACATACTGCTTAAGCAGTCTTACCTTGTGTAAAGCACAGTACAGTAAACTCTCAGTTAACTGGAACTCCAGCAACTAGAGCGCTCAATCAACTGGAAAAAAAAATCGAAGAAATACAGTACAATTTTTTGTGTTGCAGCCCCCCCCCCCCTCAGAAACATGTCTTAGGTTTTTAGAGTTTTAAAAAGGAAGATAGGAATAAATTCCCTCACTCCCCAACCGATGAACAAGTCAAACTAAGCAAATAGTATAGGGTGCAGTATTAGTCAGGCCTGTCTTAATAGTAACTCTCAAGCAACCCAAAACTACAGTTATCCAGCATCTACCAATCCCCATCGGTGCCGGTTAACCTAAAGTTTACTGTACTGCTGCAGTAATCACTGTAGTGCAAATAGAATATTGTGGGAGTATTCTCTGCAAAAGAGTAGATGTTCAAAAAACAGATCTGCTGCTGTCGCGTGCATTCCCAATTGCCACCCCTTTTGCCTTTTAGACTTTGTGAATTGCATCCTGTATTTCTTCAGTATTTAGTTGGAGGGGATAAGGGTTCTTCAGCACCTTTCACACACTCTTCCAGGGCACCTGAAGTAGCTTGTAAAGGAAGAACATTGCTTAAGTCTGTGTTCACCACCAGACTTTTGGGTTACACTGGTTGGTGACTTCTTACTCAAAATCTTTATTTGACTTAGACCGGCTCTGCCCCTGGGGCATGTAGAAGTTCTGGGAGGGTATGGCTGGAAAGAATGGTGTTTTATCCTCCCCACGTATAGGGCTTTATATTGCCACAGCAAGTTTTTTATTCAGATTTCTGCTGTTATGCTGTGTTTATATTTAACTGAACTTTCACTTCTTTTTAAGCAACTGTGCCATGTGGTCTGTAAACTGAGAATGCTACCATGTATGATTTTTGTTTGAATGTATTATTTCCTTTTTCCTTCAGTATTTATTTAATTATTTAAGATTTGTTGACTAGGAAAGGCTAACTTGGACCGAGCCTATTTTCACCGGAAGCCCAGGGAGAAACGCTCCAGACACACGTCTTTGGAATGTGTGAGGAAACCGGAGGAAACCCACGTAAATGCAGGGAGGACATGCAAACCCCACACAGAAGAGACTCCAGTCGAGAATTGAACCAAAGAACCTCTTGTGAGGTGACAACGTTAACTGCTGCACCACTGTGCCACTCAGATTTTTATTTGTCTCTGTAGCTTGTTTACCAAGTGTGTGGTCTGACACTGAACCCTTTCCAGCCACAACAGTGAGCCATTTGTCAAAGAAGGTAGCAGCTCCACAAGAGGAGCAGAACAGTAGTTGTACAGCATTTCTGTTGTACAAAATGCTCATTTGTAAGGGCCAGATTAAATTGGTGTCATAGGTGGTACTGCTTTTTTGGGGAGGGGGTGCTGTTGCTGTGCGGATTTTTGACCACTGCTTAGCTTGTACAAAGCCCAAGTGCCTCCACTTTGATATTAATGAAAACATTCAGTGGTAATGCAGCTGACTTGGTCTTGCTATGTTCCTGTCTTTGCTCATGAGACTACTCTTGCATTTTTAAGGGTGATTTGAAATGGTGTTTATTGTGCAGCTCCTATGCTAGATAAGTTGAAAGATGATCTATTTTTATCTTGGTTTGTCTAATAGTGGCTAAATGTCTTGCAGGAAATACATCTCCAAGGGGAATATCACGAGTAGAGAGGGAGCGAAAAGTCAGTATGCGATTGCATCGTGGTGCTCCAGCCAATGTATCATCCTCTGATCTCACAAGACAAGAGCTGTCTCGAATTTCAGCATCACAGGTAACAGTCATCAGAAATTGATTGGAAAAGAGCCTACATAAACTGTTAGAGGGTAACAAGTCAGTGAAAGGCTGCATGTTTGTGAATCCTTCTGTAGATTTGATTGTAGGCAGGTATTTTATCGTAAGGCTTTAGTGCTAGAGTGTTCCTTTTCCATAGAGATTAACCGCACATTGATGTCCACTTTTATGGCCTGACTTAAAGTTTTCAGACATCTCAGGAGAAAGTTGGCATGATTGGCTCAAAGAGCAAATGTATTGCACCTTTTTTATTTTTTATTTTTTTTTTTTTGTTGCCATCAGAAGAGATTAATACTCAGCACATCTCTTTCTTTAAGTAGACTTCCAGAGGAAAATGTACCAAGATAGGAACCTTTTTTCTTTATATATTAGTTGTGCTAATACTATGCATTTATTTAGGGGTTTTTTGTTATCTTGGCAGAGATTTTATACCCGTTAAATCCACAGAAAAGCTTGCTAACAAGTCTGTAGAAGACCTCGATGATGTCCTTCAAGGATGCATCTGCAGTCCTTACAAATGGGTTGTCCTGTCGTCAGGCAGCCCTTCGGTCGGCCGGATTCCAAAGTCTAGGTCTGGCCTCGGCTGGTGTCGCACTTCACCCGACGTCACAGCTGCAGTTCTTCGGGTATAAAGGCATCAGCCGACGCCATTTTCCTCAGTCTTTCTTGCCGCGTGGCGCCCGAAGCAGAAGCTGTTCGCAAGTGCCGGTCGGTCAGAACCAGAGATTACTACTTCCGAATACTACTACGAAGACTTCTAAAAAGCTAAGTACCCCGTTGGGGACTCTTTCTTGCCTCAGCCGATGTCAGAAAAAGTGAATAACTGTTTAACTTGTGGGAAACAAATACCTCATAAAGATTTCCACTCTTACTGCTTACCTTGTCTAGGCCCAGACCACGACGTCGCAGCTTGTCTAGCCTGTGCTTCTTTTAACCGGCGGACGCTTAGACGTCGGTCGGAATTTGCTGAGGAGTTTTTCGGCTCCGATTTTGCTTATATTATGCCGTCTGATCCTCCGACTTCACAAATATCTAAAAAACGCAAGGAAAAGGACCGACACTCGCGGTCCGCGGTTTCGGCCGAAACCACGGTTAAGCCAACCGCGAGTGTCTCTGTTTCGGCTGAAACCGAGCAAGCGGTTCTTTCTTCAGCCGAAAACATTCCTTCTACCGAGGCCTCTTCCAACCTCGTGGAATCGGCTTCTGAAATCCCACCTGCTGTTGCAGTTTCTCAGGAATTATCAGACACTATTCCCTTGGATATTTCAACCCCTGCACGTGGAGCTGCTAAACCACCGGCAGCCATGTCCATTAAGGCCTTTGCCAGGGCTAAAGCAGCTAAAGCTACTAAATCTGTGCCTGCTAAGCCCCCCTCTCACAGGCCTAGCTCTAGTTCACAAATGCTTAGTTTAGCAGAGGATCTCATTTCTTTAATCCGAGGATCCCAACCTCAACCAGACAGGGCCTTTCACCCACCTCCAGAGAAGAGGCCTAGAGCAGAGCCCCCTGAGCCAGTGTCTACTGATGATTCCTCTGATGAATCAAACGATACAGACCCTCCAGAGGCTCCGTACTCCCCTTATGAAGACTCTGATGCTGAAGAGTCCATCCCTTCTGCCTCTCCGCCTGAAGAATTTTCTTTTGGGGAAACCTTGCATGTTATGAGGGAACAATTTCAGTGGCAGGGCCAGGATTTTTCAGATTCCAGAAAAAGGCTTAGAACCTTTCTGCATTTACCACAACATAGGCCTTTAGCCATACCTCCAGTTCTTTCTGTTGTAGATGATGCATTTAATGATGCTTGTACTGCTCCTGATTCTCTGCCTCCGGCCCCTGTTAAGCCCGATAGATACTACAGGGTCCCGGACACACATTACCACTTGTGTAAGGCTCCCTTTGCAGATCCAGAGACTATCTCCCAAGGACCTAAGGCTGTAGCAGCCACCTCTGCCAAAAACCCCCTCCCCTCTGAAAGGGAATCCAGATCCTTAGAGAGACGGGGTAAAAAAGTTTACACTTCTGCTACTCTTTCAGCTAGGACCTTGAACTGTCAATTTCACATGATGCAGTATCAAGAATTTTTGCTAGACCAGTTAACCAAAAAAGTGTCCTCAGATGAAACAGTAGACAAAAAATGTGTGCAGGAAATGGTACATAACATTCAACAAGTCACTAACCATTTCTTAAAATGCGGCTATGATGCACTGGAGGCTTCCTTTAAATCAGCCATGACTGGCACAGTCATCAGAAGGCATGCATGGTTAAAAGAACAGGCCTTACCAGATCATGTCAAATCAAAACTATTAGATGCTCCTATGGATAAGATCAATTTGTTTGGCTCTCCTGCACAACAAGTGCTGAAGAAGATGGAAGAGAAGGCAAAATCTGTCCAAACAGTGAAAGATTTCTTACAGGTCCAACCTCCGAGGTTTAGCAGGAATTGGCCCTCCAAGAATTGGTCCTTTCCAGACTCCTCCAGAACTCAGAGAGGCAGGAATAGGCGTTCAAGAGGCAGAAACCAATCCAGGGGTGCCTACAGAGGACGCCAGTGGCAGGGCAACAACCAGCGAGGAACAGACACAGCCACCACCACAACTACAGGTCAATCACAGTGACTTGGCTCTGGCACCGCCTACCAGGGAACAACTACAAGCACCCTTAGGCGGGAAGCTAGCCTTATTTACAACAAACTGGCATTACATCACAAGAGACAAGTGGATTTTACAGACAGTAGACCAAGGTTACAGGTTTCACTTCCATACTCTACCAGAGAAGAGAGGAATGCCAAACCTACCTCCAAATCAAAAGACAGAAGCTCTAAAACAAATATCCCAATTATTAAGGATGAGAGCTGTAGAAAAGGTACCATCTATGGAGCAAGGAAAGGGATTTTACTCCAGACTCTTCCTGGTACCAAGAAAAGAGAGCAAATGGAGACCTATTCTCGACCTGTCCGCATTAAACACATTCCTCATTGTTCCAAAATTCAAAATGCTGACCCTACAGCAGCTTCTTCCCATGCTGGGCAAGGAGTCTTGGCTGGTGACTCTAGATCTCAAGGAGGCATACCTGCACGTCCCCATACGACCAAACTGCAGAAGATACCTCAGATTTCTTGCAGGATCAGAGCATTATCAATTCTCAGCATTGCCCTTTGGCTTATCTACTGCCCCCAGAGTGTTCACGAAATGCCTGGCATCAGTAATTGCTCATTGCAGGCTTCAGGGAATCCAAATCTACCCCTACCTGGACGACTGCCTGATACAAGCGGACAACAAAAACAAGCTAGCAGAAGACTTACAAAGGGTCATTTACCTGCTACAAGCCCTGGGATACACAGTCAATATAAAAAGTCAAGACTGATACCATCCCAGAGAATAACCTGTTTGGGTGCAGAGTTGGACACATCAAAGCAAATGGCATTCCTAACAGTAGAAAAACAGGAGCAGCTACCTCTCTACTTCTTGGCTTTAACAAAGCAGAACCATCTGACAGCAAGAAAAGTACTGCAAGCCTTGGGCTTCATGGCATCCTGCATAATATTGGTTCCTCATGCCAGACTGCATATGAGAAAACTACAGTGGTACCTAAGGAATTTATGGTCTCAACACAAGCACAGCTTAGAAACCCAGATTCCCATTATTCCATGCCTGAAGCAAGAATTCCTATGGTGGGCTCAGGCTTGTCAATCAAACACAGGATTGCCCTTCCACAGTACTCAACCAAACCAGACCATCACGACAGACGCCTCAGACCTCGGTTGGGGGGCACACATGCTGGACGAGTGCATACAAGGCTTATGGACTCAAGACCAGCTGCACCTACACATAAATCTAAAGGAAATGCTGGCAGTAAAACTGGCAGTTCAGGCATTCAGACTATTCCTCCAACAAGGTCTATTGATGATAAGGACAGACAACACCACAGTTATGTGGTACATCAACAAACAGGGAGGCACACATTCGTATCCTCTTTGCCGGATGGCACTGGACCTCTGGAATGTGGCCCTGAGCTACAACATTCAGTTAAAAGCAATTTTTGTACCAGGAAAAGAAAACATTCTAGCAGACATATTAAGCAGGACTATCACGGATGCCCACAAATGGATGCTGCATCCGGACATCTTCAAAACCATTGCAAGAAAATGGGGGCTCCCAGAAATAGACTTATTTGCATCCCCACACAATCACCAACTAAAGAAATTCTGCACAAGGACGTACCACCCACTTGCTTGGAAGGTGGACTCCCTATCCTTCAGTTGGAAAAACCTGACAGCATATGCATTCCCACCACTTCCTTTGATGCACAAGGTGCTATTGAAGATCAAAGAGGACTGTCCAAGGATCATTCTGATAGCTCCAGACTGGCCAAGGCAACATTGGTACCCATTACTGAGGAGCATGTCTTGGGAACAAATATGGCCACTAGCCCTGGTTCCCTTGCTGTTAACACAGAACAACTACAACAATCTGCATCCAAACCTGAAAACTCTGCAGCTGACTGCCTGGAACATTGCATAAGACCAATTAACTCAAATGTATCCCAAAGGGTTAAAGACATTATCCTTGAGTCTCGCAGACCCTCAACAAGAAAAAATTATTCAGCAAAATGGAAAAGATATCTCATTTGGAGTACTGCAAAAGGAGAAGATGTGTCACTGGTAAACATACCCAACATCCTGGAATACTTGGCAGAGCTCTTCCACACAGGCCTGTCCTATTCCTCCATCAAGATTCACGCATCAGCTGTTTCAGCAAAATACGACTTGGATCCTCCTGTCTTCTCACACCCTCTGCTCAGACAGTTTCTGAGAGGAATTAAAAATGTAAAGCCTCCTAGGAAGCCACCATTACCAGCATGGGACTTGAACTTTGTGCTAGAGAAATTGACACTTCCTCCTTTCGAACCAGCGGCAGCAGCAGAATTGCAATACTTATCATGGAAGACTGCTTTCCTGCTGGCAATCACTTCAGCAAGAAGGGTATCTGAACTTCAGGCATTAATGGCAGTACAACCCTTCCTGATCTTCCATCAAGATAGTGTCCATGAGAACAAATCCTTCCTTTATGCCTAAGGTGGTCTCCAGAGTTTCTTTAAATCAGGCTATCCACCTACCTACATTCTTCCCCAACCCACAGAACAGGGGAGAAAGACTGCTGCATACCTTGGATGTACATAGACAATTACGCTACTACCTGGACAGGACCAAGAGTAATAGAAAAACTGACCAGCTACTAGTAGCATATGCAACAGGAAGGGAAGGAAAAGCAATTTCAAAACAGACAATCTCCAAGTGGATAGGAAATTGCATTAGATTTTGTTACTCCTACCATGGAAAGAAAACTCCAGAGAACATCAGGCCTCACTCTACAAGGGCTACAGCCACTACTACAGCCTTCTTACGAGGAGTGGCTACCAAGGACATTTTAGAGGCTGCTACTTGGAGCTCCGTGCATACATTTGCCAAGCATTACAATTTACCATTATACTCTAGATCCCGAGCAGGTTTTGCCACTGCTGTTTTGCAAGGGATCCTAACTACACCATAACTTTATTTTTCCACCTCCCCCAGTTTGGCTATGGTATTCTACCCATTTGTAAGGACTGCAGATGCATCCTTGAAGGACATAGTACAGTTTTGTACCTACCATAAATGTAGATGTCCGATAGGAATGCATCTGCAGTCAGGATTACCCACCCGCCTTCCCCTCTGTGGTGCTCCTAGGGTATTTGCCCATCTTATAGCTAGCTGGGCGAATCTATTATGGTGTATTTGTTTGTATATATGTACATACATGCTTATTTTTTGTGTTTGCTCTCTACTATTTGGAATCATTGGCATTTATCCAAATTTAGCCTTCCAAGAGGGCACCTGGCATCTGGGGCAAGAAACACTGAGGAAAATGGCGTCGGCTGATGCCTTTATACCCGAAGAACTGCAGCTATGACGTCGGGTGAAGTGCGACACCAGCCGAGGCCAGACCCAGACTTTGGAATCCGGCCGACCGAAGGGTTGCCTGACGACAGGACAACCCATTTTAAGGACTGCAGATGCATTCCTATCGGACATCTACATTTATGGTAGGTACAAAACTGTACTTTCTTCATTAGACCGTTGTTCCAGTAGCCTGTTATGGGACATATCCTGCTAAGGATCAGAAGACATCTATTTCAAACCTTTGTGCACATTCCATGTGCGCTGTGTCTCCAAGAAGGCACAAGGCAGTGCTAGTATAAAAGCAGATATATGGTTACCAAAATCAGATCTTTCTTGCCATTGAAGAAACCAGCCAGGCCGTGTGTTTGTTGCTGCTTCAGTGGTTTGGCGTTTGACTAGTTCATGAAAACTTGTACTGTTTTTGCTCTTTATGTTTAAAAGAAAGAAGAACCATGGATTTGCACTTTCCAACTATCTCTGTAGCCAGTTTGGTTGAAATGGGCAGCCTGAGACAATATAGCAGTTGCCTCCTTTATTAGCAGCCACCAACTAGTTAAACTCACACAGTGTTTGAGATGTTATTATATAATGTTATTGGAGGCAAAGCTGTCACACAAAGCAACTACAAACAGGTTGTCAGTACCACACTGCACCATACTAAACTAGTCACACACTGATCAGATCCAAAACGCAGACCTACGTATGCTGTGGCTCTTAAGTAATGTATGTAAATTACAAAAGCCTCCTAAATGTAAGAAACGTACTCTCAGCACACACAGCACCTGTCATGAAACATTGAGTCAAATTGTCTCAAGTCAAAATCCCTGAAGGCCAACCTCTAAATTCAATGTCCTTGTTGTTGGTGACTCCATAGTGAGAGACACTGATGCACCACTCACCAGGTTGTGAAGTGTCGTGATCAGTTGCTTATCAGTTAACATGATTCATCACATCACACATGCACTCAAGTCCTTAGTCATAGTACACATTAGTCTAAATGATTTGAGATGTACCTTCTGGGACTATATGAAGAGAGATACGATAGAACTCTTTGATTATGTACCCATGGCAGGTATGAACCTAGCTTTGATCAATATTTTACCTTCAGTGAGATTCTTGTTGCAGTGCAAGCAAAAGGTCGACTTCAACAATTGACTTAGTTTCTGGTGTCATTCAAAGAGAGCTCAATGTATATCAGCTTCATAATAGAAGAAAGACATTTCTAAGTGCTTTGATGGGGTAGCCTGACCTTTGCCAGTTTAAAAAAGCCTTGGGGAGATGAGATCTTGTACCTCCATAGTGTCTTTTTTAAGCAGTGTCAGTCTGCGAAAGTTCTCAACTTAACAAAACAGAATTTGGATAACATAAAGGTATTACTACTCATTGCAAATAAAATATTAAAAAGTCTCTGCTCCATACAGACATTCCTTAACATTGGAATTTATTTTATTTATTTGCCATTTGTTAACCAGGTTAGTCCAACTGAGTCATTGGCCCATTTTCAGTGGAGACCCAAGGAGTAAAGCTCCAGAAATGCAACTTTTTTTATATAAAGATTACAGTACATTAAATATACATGAACTTAACATTGTTCAAAAAGATGGAGAGAGAGAAAAAAATGTAAAAATGAGATACAATAATATTAGCAGATTATAGTGTACATTAAGAGGTACAGATAAAACCAAGTATATGCAAAAATACCGTTGAGCAGATCTGTTCAAGTATGTACAGTCACAAAATCTGGTACATGCAGAATAACAAATACCAATTCTTGTTCTAAAACTCTTACTGCAGCAGTGATCATTCGAACATCTACTTCTATGGTAAGTTTAACTTACACAACTGTAGAACATTCATCATAATGCATCAGTATAAGCGTAGTAATGAAGACCTAGTTTAGGACCATTAAGAGCACCCCATTATTGCAAGGTTTCAACACATATCGGTTCATAGATTACTACTAGGCTAACTGCATTTCTGGGCCATTTTAAGCCTAGCCAATTATCCAATGTAAGACTCAAACCCTGCACCTTGTGTCTGTAAGGTAAACACCTTAACCATTATGCTAATTGCCCAACCCGAAGTATTGCGTTACCACAGCATGTTTCACTGCCAAGTCTTGAACCCAGGACCCTATGCACTACAGACAGAGCAACATACCACTGTACCAAATAAGCAGTTTTGACTATCAACCACAGGGGCCTTTTTAAGCCTAGCCATGCATCCCACATATCTGACAAGTTCTGGTACCCTTGATATGTGTGTGCAGGGGCTTGGGAGGTGAAATATTTACAGGCTACCTGTGTCCATTAGAGAGACAGATGCCAAACCAAGGATGAATTTCCTGTTCCCCATCCAACTGATGCTCCCATCCAGCTGTAAAAAAAATCCATATCTAATGCATCTTGGAAACCTTGCTTAAATCCCACCCTAAAGCTACAGTCAGCTTCACTGGCTGCAATCCATTCAGGCAAAACAGATCCCACAAGATTGCTGGTGAGGTTGAAATTCTTAAGTATAGCTGAACAGATTAAACTCAACATAACAGTAGATGTTTGAAAGATTACTGATGCAGTAGCCTTAGTTATATTATATGGGCTATATCCTGCCGAGAATGTAACTGCCACCAGCTTCCAAAGCTGCAGGGCACCTTTCATGCACCCAAACAGTCAGGCAGCTTGAGCCGAACTGATTAAAAAAACAGGTTTGGGCACAAAGTCCTTCAGAGCTATCCTGCCAGCAGAGAGAGGGAGGTGTAGCCCTGAAAGGGCAATGCTAGGAACAAAAAATAAAATGTCCACACCCTGCCACTAGCCAAAAAGAAAACAAAAGAGAGGGTTGAGGGAGGGAGCAGTTACTGCAGCAGTGATCATTCAAACATCTACTTCTGTGTTAAGTTTTACTTACACAACTGTGGTACATTTGCCATATTGGTAACTGCAGCAGTAGTCTTGGCTGTATAGGTAGATTACCTTAGCTCACTTCATTTGGGAGGTGGAATGAGGAGCGTGCAGGAGCCCTTGCAAGAGTTATCCTAGCAAAGCTTGATCTGGACCTAGAGCAGAATTCAAGCTTCTGGCGCTTGGTGAAAGTATGTATAGAGAGGACCAAGTAGCAGCTTCTAGAATTTCAGCCCTTTCCAAAATGCCATAGCTTAGGCCATGGCCCTGGCAGAGTGGGCCCTGACCCTGCCTGGAATTAGTTTAACAAAAGGTAAAAGCATTAGACAACCATTTGGAAATAGTCTGTTTTGACAAAGGTTGTCCCTTTTTACCTTTTAATGAAATAAAATGCTGATCAGAGGATCTGATAGAAATCTGTCAAGATAGTACCGGAGTTGTCTGTGGACATCCTATGGATGGAGTATCCTTTCTCTATTTTTAGTTTCAGGAAAGAAAATGAGATGGATAGCTTAACTTAAAGCAAATGCTAGCAACACTTCATTAATAAAAGAAGGAATAGTTCTCAAAGAAACCTTGTGGAAAATGAGGTAAGGTTGACTCTCACCATAAGAGCTTGCAACTCGGATACCCTGTCTGCAAAGGTCAGAGCAATCGATAAAACTCTTTCCCATGTTAACCTCAAGTTACCCAGATTACCTGGTTCAAATGGAGCAAGTGTTAGCTTCTCTAAACACAAAATTATGATCCAAGGAGGGGCCACCAGTTTTCTTGGAGGCCTCTTACGCAAAACCCCTTTCAAGAACATTGTGACATGAGACTGCCTTAAAATAGGAGGATCCATGAACAGACATGCTGAACTGGCCAATAAAATAAACCTTGACAGAGGAATAGGAAAAGTCATTAGATAGGAACTCGCACAAATACTGTAAAATCAGACAAGTACTAGCCCCAAATGGGTGCTGGTTATGTTGCTGTCACCAACCAGAAAACCTTTTTCCATTTACTAATGTATCATTTTCTAACTGCATCAAACACCCCTGTTTTTGTCTGAGCAAGTGTGGTTTATGAGAAACTTTACGGTAATTGCCCCTGGCCATTTCCAAAAAAAGGGAGAACCATAATTGCCTGTGCCAGAGGAGAGTCACCACAATGATCTTGAGAGAATTCCTTCTGAATCTTTAGAAGTAACCTGGATATTACTTGAAAGGGTGGAAAAGCATACAGGAACATCACTGTCCAAAGAAAAGGCATCTGTCTTCCAGGCCTTCTTGCATTTTCTGAGGATGGTACAACAGGTACTAAAGGAGCAAAAAGCAGCTACTAGAAAATCAAATGTGCAATTGGAAAATTTTCTAGTTGGTGCCGTACCAAGGCCCCAGGACCTTCTTCTGATCCCTCTGGTTCATGATTTGTATGAGTTGCTGTCCTCTGTCAAGGTTCATTAGTCAGCCATTTCTGCCAGTCTGCTGTCTCCCCACTTTCTAACCATTCACAAGTTAAACAGCTTCTTAAAGGGGGTGTTGCATGTGTGTCCTCAGAGGAAACGGGTGGCTCCTCCATGGGGTCTTAACTTTGTGCCTGAAAGGCATAGTCTTTCTCCATTTGAACCAGCTCATCAGGTTGAGTTGAGGTACTTAAGATGCACACTATTTTACTTATTGTTATGACTAATTCTAGGAGTGTATCTGACTCAACACTACCTCATTTTTTTTTCACAAGGACCGTGAGAACTAATGCTGTTTTTAGTTTGAAGTTCTCTTGATTTACTTTAAGCCAGACTATTAAACTAAATAATTTTCTTAAACCCAAGAACAAGGGAGAAGATTCTTATACACTAGATGTCCACAGGCAACTCTGATGCTACCTAAGCAAACCTCAAGCCTTCAGGAAAGCTAATCAACTGTTTGTCTCATATTGTAAAAGGAAAGGACAACCAGTGTCAAAGCAGACTGTTTCCAGATAGCTGCCTTATATTTTGTTGTACTTGACCATAATAAGCCAATTTTCAGATAGTCAGGGCCCATTCCACAAGAACTTTAGCGTTTTTGTGGGCTTTCTGGAAAGAGGTGAGCTCAAAGTATTTTAGAAGTAGTAACTTGTTCCTCTGCACATACCTTTACAAAAGACTACAAACTGGATTCCTTTACCAGGTCCAGAGCAGGCTTTGCTATTACTATTCTCCAAGGGCTCCTGAAATCTTAATTTATTGGCCACCTCCATTAGTTTCTAATCTATGGTCATCTAACCTAGAATCTTAGAATACTGCAGTAGTGATCTATATGTTGTACATAGAACAGTTGGGTGAGTAAAACTTACCAAAGCTGCACATGTTCTAATGGATCATTGTTGCAGTAGCCACCCCTCCCACCAGTCCCCTTTATTCTAGTATTTCCTTTTGTTTATGCCTGGGAGAGGAGGTACAGTGGATATAAAAGTTGTACACACCCCTGTTAAAAACCAGCTTTTGTGATATAAAAAAAACGAGACCACAGTAAACCATTTCAAAACTTTTCACACCTTTAATGTGACCTATAACCTGTACAATTCGATTGAAAAACAAACAAATGTGTTAGGGGAAAAAATAGAAAAAGTACAATAAGCTGGTTGTGTATAAGTGTTCACACCCTTGAACTAATACTTTGCTGTAATTAAATTAAAAGGTGCTTCAACAGTCAGTCAGTCTTGGGTACACACCTGCCATCAGAGACTCTGATTAACCCCAAATAAAGTTCATCTGTCCTAGTAGAGTTTTTCTGACACTCAGTTGCCTGCTACAGTAAAAGCCATGGTTCGCAGAGAACTTACAAATCATCAAAAGGATTTCATTGTTGAAAGGTGTTGGTCAGGAGAAGGGTACAAAAAATTTTCCACAGCATTGGATATACTATGGAACACAGTGAAGGCGGTCATCAAAAAATAGAGAAAATGAGACCGCAGTGACATTGCAAAGAATTGGACATCCCTCCAAAACCCGTCAGGGAGGCTGCCAAAAGACCAACAGCAACACTGAAGGAGCTGCAGGAATTTCTGGCAAGTACTGGTTATGTACTACATGTGACAGCAATCTCCTGTATTCTCCGTGTATCTGGACTATGGGGTAGGGTTGCAAGACAGAAGCCTTTTCTTACACAGAAAAACATCCAGGCCTGGCTAAAATTTGCAAAACAATACACTGTCTCCCAAAAGCATGTGGGAAAATGTTATGTCTGATGAGACCAAGGACTTTTTGGCCACAATTCCAAAAGGTACGCGTGGCACAAAAACAACATTTTGCGTCACCAAAAGAATACCACCCCCATGGTGAAGCACGGTGGTGGTAGTATCATGCTTTGGGTTGCTTTTCTTCAGCTGGAACTGTGGCTTTTGTCAAGGTGGAGGGAATTAACAGTTCCAAATACCAGTCACTTTTGGCCCAAAACCTTCAGGTGTCTGCTAGAAAGCTGAAGATGAGGAATTTCACCTTTCAACATGACAGTGACCCCAAGCATACATCCAAATCAACAAAAGAATGGCTTGACCAGAAGAAAATTAAAGTATTGTAATGGCCCATCCAGAGCCCAGACCTAAATCCAATAGAAAACCTGTGGAGTGACCTCAAGAGGGCTGTGCACAAGAGATGCCCTCGCAATCTGACAGATTTAGAGCGCTTTTGCAAGGAAGAGTGGGCAAATATTGCCAAGTCAAGATGTGCCATGCTGATAGACTCCTACCCAAGAAGACTGAATGCTGTAATTAAATCAAAAGGTGCTTCAACAAAGTATTAATTTAAGGGTGTGCACACTTATGCAATCAGTGTATTGTACATTTTTTTATATATTTTTTCCCCTAAGATTTGTTTTTTCAATTGGCTTGTACAGGTTATAGGTCACATTAAAGGTGGGGAATGTTTTGAAATTATTTATTGTGATCTCATTTTTTATATCACAAAAACCTGGCATTTTAACAGCGTTGTGTCCACTTTTTACATCCACTGTATATACTTCTTGTGTATATTAGTTTATTTATTTTGCTTTCTGTTATTGTTTCATAGATCTTGCCTCCCTTTATTCTAGGCCAATACTCTGAAGAGATTCTCCACTCTATCTTGTGGAGCTCCTCTTGAGATTCTGTCAGAGCACATGGAAGGCACCTAGAAACCTTAAAAGTTGGTCAGAGGCAAGGAGTAGGACCCAAATAGTTAAATTTACTATTGGTGATATACCTACTGTTGTGGCATGTTTTCTTGCACAGCTGTACTTTCTGCGTTAATCACTTGACTGTGAGAAAAATGGTGGAAGAATTACTTCTATACAGCAAAGCCTGCTTCACAGTTTGTATTTTTTTACTTGCATAAAATTATTAGGAAAATTTGATTAACATGTACTCCACATTGTTGAGTTGTATGTCACTGGATAACTCTATATATAGCTAAGGACTGTGACATGGATGTGACAATGTGAGGCATTGCCATCTATGCCAGGGAGAATAGGGCAGTGCATGTCTAATATTTGCCAGCATAATTAGCTGGCATTCTATAAGTAATTGTCATTTGACTATCACACTGTAACTTGTAGAGATGCTTGTGTTAAAAATGTTTTCACCAGTGTTGTGGTAACTGATTAAATGTTTGTGTAAGCAAAGAATTCTGGAAGGGAAGAGTAGAAGTATTTGAAATTGTTATATAGCTTTCAGATATTGCAACAGATCTTGGCAAAGCTCTGAGTATGCATTGTACCAGAGTCAGGTGATCAAATGTGATGTCATTCTGTAACTAGTACTGAGAGAGAAAGATATATGTCTGATGTCCTTCAAGGATGCATCTGCAGTCATAACATATGGGTTGTCCTGCCTCAGGCAGCCCTTCGGTCGGCCGGATTCCAAAGTCTGGGTCTGGCCTCGGCTGATGTCGCACTTTCCCCGACGTCAGAGCTTCTGGGGTATAAAGGCATCAGCCGACGCCATTTTCCTCAGTCTTTCTTGCCGCGCGGTGCCCGAAGCAGAAGCTGTTCGCAAGTGCCGGTCGGTCCGATCCAGAGATTTCAGCTACCGAAGACTTTGAAAAAAGCTAAGTACCCCATTGGGGACTCTTTCTTGCCTCAGCCGATGTCAGACAAAGTAAATAATTGTTTAACTTGTGGGAAACAAATACCTCATAAGGATTTCCATTCTTACTGCCTTCCTTGCTTAGGCCCAGACCACGACGTATCAGCTTGTTTAGCCTGTGCCTCCTTCAACCGACGGACTCTTAGACGTCGGTCGGAGTTTGCAGAGGAATTTTTTGGAACCGCTTTTGCTTATAAAATGCCGTCGGAGACTCCGACTTCGCATATGGTCAAAAACGCAAGGAAAAGGACTGACACTCGCAGCCCGCGGTTTCAGCTGAAACCACGGCTAGGCCTACCACGAGTGTCTCTGTTTCGGCTGAAACGGAGTCCACGGTTATTACTACTACCGAAACCATACGTCTGACCACCGAGGCCAGAGAGGCCCCGGCTGAGTCTGCTTCAGAACTCCCTACCGAAGCTAGTGCTCAAGAATTGTCCGACACCATACCTTTGGACATTTCTACTCCTGCACGTGGGGCAGCTAGGCCCCCAGCTTCTATGTCTATTAAGGCCTTCTCCAGGGCAAAAGCTGCCAAACTTTCAAAAACTTTGCCTGCCAAATCTACTTCCCAGAGGCCTTCCTCCAGTTCTCAGATCCTCAGTCTTGCTGAGTACCTTATATCCTTAATTAGGGGTTCCCAACCTCACCCAGACAGGGCCTCCCAACCTCCTCCAGACAAAAGGCCCAGGACTGATCCCTCTGAACCTCTCTCCTCAGATTACTCCACGGATGGATCTGATTTGTCAGACCATCAGGAAGGGGCCTACTCGCCTTATGAGGATTCAGATGCAGAAGATTCTATCCCTTCGGCCTCCCCACCTGAAGAATTTTCCTTTGGGGAGACTTTACACTCCTTGAGGGAGCACTTTCAATGGCAGGGTCAGGATTTCTCTGATTCTAGAAAAAGATTAAGGACCTTTTTGCATTTGCCCCAGCATAGGCCCTTAGCCATACCTCCTGTTCTAACTGTAATTGATGATGTGTACAATGATGTCAGTACTGCACCTGATTCTCTTCCCCCGGCCCCTGCAAAACCTGACAGATATTACAGGGTCCCGGATTCTCACTTCCACCTGTATAAAGCCCATGCTGCAGACCCAGAAACTATTTCTCAGGGCCCTAAAGGAGTTGCAGCTGCTACTGCCAAAAATCCCCTACCCTCTGAAAGAGAGTCTAGAGCATTAGAGAGATGGGGAAAAAGGTATATACATCTGCTACTCTTTCTGCCAGGGCATTAAACTGTCAATTCCATATGATACAGTACCAAGAATTTTTGTTAGATCAGCTGAATAAGAAGCTTTCTTCTCCTGTACCTTTGGACCGTAAATCCCTTCAGGATTTGGTACACAACTCTCAGCAGGTCAGTAATCATTTCTTAAAATGTGGCTATGATGCACTGGAGGCTTCATTTAGATCAGCTATGACTGGGGCAGTAATTCGTAGGCATGCCTGGCTGAAGGAGCAATCTTTGCCAGACCATGTCAAGACTAAACTCCTCGATGCTCCAATGGAGAAACAAAGTTTATTTGGCTCCCCTGCACAGGCGATTCTAAAGAAGGTGGAAGAAAAAGCAAAATCTGTGCAAACAGTAAAGGGATTCCTGCAGGTCCAACCTCCGAGGTTCAGCAGAAACTGGCCTACAAAGAATTGGTCCTTTCCAGACACCTCCAGAGCACAGAGGGGCAGGAACAGACGCCCTAGAGGCAGAGGTCAATCAAGGGGTGCCTACAGGGGCTGTCAGTGGCAGCCTGCCAACCAGAGGGGTAGTGCCACAGCTACAACTACAACCACTACCACAGGACAGACCCAATGACTTGACTTTGATTCCACCTACCAGGGATCAACTGGAAGCTCCCTTGGGCAGAAAGCTGGCTTTATTCTCGAAAAACTGGCATTGCATTACAAAGGATACATGGACATTGCAAACAATAGACAAAGGATACAGGTTTTACTTCCACACTTTGCCAAAAGGGAATGCCAAACCTTCCACCAAACCAGAAGGCAGAGGCTTTAAGACAAATCAGCAAACTACTTCAGATGAAAGCTATAGAAAGGGTACCATCTACAGAACAAGGCCAAGGATTTTACTCCAGATTATTCCTGGTACCAAGAAAAGAAAACCAATGGAGGCCTATTCTCGACCTGTCCGCGCTCAACACTTACCTCATTGTGCCAAAATTCAAAATGCTGACCCTACAGCAACTTCTTCCCATGCTGGGCAAGGAGTCTTGGCTGTTGACTCTAGATCTCAAGGAGGCATACCTGCACGTCCCTATCCGACTAGATTGCAGAAGACACCTCAGATTTCTTGCAGGATCAGAGCATTATCAATTCTCAGCATTGCCCTTTGGCTTATCTACTGCGCCCAGAGTATTCACGAAATGCCTGGCATCAGTAATTGCACATTGCAGACTTCAGGGAATTCAAATTTATCCATACCTGGACGACTACCTAATACAAGCGGACAACAAGAAAAAATTGTTAAAGGACTTGGCCTATGTCATACACGTGATACAGGCCTTGGGATATACAGTCAACATCCAAAAGTCAAGACTAGTGCCATCCCAAAGGATAACCTTTTTGGGTGCGGATCTGGACACAATCACTCAGATGGCTTTTCTCACAGAAGAAAAACAAATTCCAGAGTATTTCATGATTTTGACAAGACAAACTCAGCTTACTGCAAGGAAAGTCCTGCAGGCCCTGGGTTACATGGCATCCTGCATAATCTTGATTCCACATGCCAGGCTGCATATGAGAAAATTGCAATGGTACCTAAGGAATGTATGGTCTCAACACAGTCACAGTCTAGAAACCATGATACCAATCATTCCATGCCTTCAAAAGGAATTCCTGTGGTGGGCTCAGGCCTGCCAGTCCAACAGAGGGTTGCCTTTCAACAAACCAAAAACAAGGCAGACCATCATCACGGACGCCTCAGACCGAGGATGGGGAGCACACATGGAGGACAAATGCATCCAAGGCCTATGGCCTCAAGGGCACCTAAGCATGCACATAAACCAAAAGGAAATGCTGGCAGTGAGGCATGCAATCGAGGCATTCAAACCATTCCTCCAGCAAGGACATCTGTTAATAAGGACAGACAACACCACGGTCATGTGGTATATAAACAAACAAGGAGGCACACATTCCTACCCTCTATGCCGGATGGCAATGAACCTGTCGAACCTATGCCTGAATCTCAATATCCAGCTACAGGCCAAATTCGTACCAGGAAAAGAAAATTCACTAGCAGACAGCTTAAGCAGAACTACCACGGATGCACACGAATGGATGCTGCATCCAGACATCTTCAAACACATAACAAAGAAATGGGGAATGCCAGACATAGATCTGTTCGCCTCCCCACTCAACCACCAACTGAAGAAATTCTGCTCAAGGACATACCACCCACAAGCCTGGAGGGTGGACTCTCTCTCTTTCAGCTGGAATGCCCTAACAGTATATGCCTTTCCACCTCTCCCATTGATGTACAAGGTTCTACTGAAGATCAGGGAGGAACAGCCAAAGGTGATACTAATAGCTCCGGACTGGCCAAGACAACACTGGTATCCGCTACTGAGAAGCATGTCTCAGGCGAACTCATGGCCTCTTCCCCTATGGCCTAACAATTTCAAGACCCTGCATCCAAACTTGAAAACATTGCAACTAACTGCCTGGAAAATTCCTTAAAACCAAACTGTTTTATCTCAGAGGGTGAAGGACATTATCCTGGAGGCTCGCAGACCTTCCACAAGGAAGACATACTCAGCTAAATGGAAGAGATTTCTCATTTGGAGCACAGATGTCTCAGTGGCAAACCTAGCACACATCCTAGAGTACTTAGCAGAATTGTTCCACAATGGCCTGTCTTATTTCTCCATTAAGATTCATGCTTCAGCAATTTCAGCAGAATACAATATGGACCCACCTATCTTCTCTCACCCTCTGCTCAGACAATTTTTGAGAGGGATCAAAAATGTTAAACCTCCAAGGAGACCCCCTCTACCTGCATGGGATCTCAATTTTGTCCTGGAAAAATTAACACTACCTCCTTTTGAACCAGCAGCATCAGCAGACCTACAGTTTCTATCTTGGAAAACTGCTTTTCTTCTGGTAATCACTTCAGCAAGAAGAGTATCCGAGTTACAGGCATTAATGGCAGTGCAGCCTTTTCTTATTTTCCACCAGGATAGAGTGTCACTGAGAACCAATCCTACTTTCATGCCAAAGGTGGTATCCAGGGTATCCTTGAACCAAGCTATTCATTTGCCTACTTTCTTCCCTAACCCACAGAACAAAGGAGAAAAACTTTTGCACACCTTGGATATACACAGACAGCTACGCTACTATCTGGACAGAACTAAAACCAACAGAAAAACTGACCAACTTTTTGTAGCATATGCAACTGGGATGCAAGGAAGAGCAATTTCCAAATGGACAATTTCAAAATGGATAGGAAATTGCATTCGTTTTTGCTACTCCTTTCATGGAAAGACAGCGCCTGAAAATATCAGGCCTCATTCCACAAGGGCCACAGCCACCACTACAGCTTTCCTACGAGGGGTGGCTACCAAGGACATTTTAGAAGCTGCTACTTGGAGCTCTGTGCATACATTTGCCAAGCATTACAATCTACCTTTATACTCCAGATCCCGAGCAGGGTTTGCAACTGCAGTTCTGCAGGGGATTTTAACTACACCATCCTTCTCTTAGTACCTCCTCCCCCAGTTTGGCTATGGTATTCTACCCATATGTTATGACTGCAGATGCATCCTTGAAGGACATAGTACAGTTTTGTACCTACCATAAATGTAGATGTCCGATAGGTATGCATCTGCAGTCAGGATTACCCACCCTCCTTCCCCTCTGTGGTATTCCTAGGGTGCTTACCCCTCTTTCAGCTAACTGGGGGAATCTATTATGGTGTATTTGTTGGTTTGTATAGATATATATATATATATATATATATATATATATATATATATATATATATATATAATTTGCTACTGTTTGGAAATTTTCAGCATTATCCAAATTTAGCCTTCCTAGAAGGGCACCTGGCATCTGGGGCAAGAAACACTGAGGAAAATGGCGTCGGCTGATGCCTTTATACCCCAGAAGCTCTGACGTCGGGGAAAGTGCGGCATCAGCCGAGGCCAGACCCAGACTTTGGAATCCGGCCGACCGAAGGGCTGCCTGAGGCAGGACAACCCATATGTTATGACTGCAGATGCATACCTATCGGACATCTACATTTATGGTAGGTACAAAACTGTACTTCATCAGTTGAGTTAGTTTAGTTTAGGTAGAAGCTGATCACCTTGCCTTGTGGAAGCAAGCATCTCAGCATCCTGTCTTGCTTTGCTGTATTAAGTTATCCAGGGAACAGTTTTTCTTTAGACAGGAAATAGTGAGATTTGTTGAGTATTGTTTTTCTGCATCTGTGTGAATCTGTCCAGTCGTGTTATTTTTAATTCTTCTGTGATTGAAACTCTAGTGTTTATTGTACTTGGATATTTAGTATTTTTAATTTTTCTGTGTTATTTATTAAATGTGTATACCATTCATTGTGGCTGGTAATACTTTTAACATCTTGAGAGCACTTGTGCTTATATTAGTGATGCCTTGGTCACTTCAAAAAACCTTGCTGCTTTGGTTACTCTCTCATTTATATTGGTATTAATTCAGTATACTTGGATACCCTTATAAGAGCCTGAGAGTAGTTGACTGATGGCAGCATGGTTACCTTATAGTCTAGGCAAAACACGTTCAGCTAGTAAATCTGTGCCAGCCTTTCCCAGGAGTGAGTGTGAGTGTCAAATACCCAGGCGTGATGTGTCAGCTACTTCGAACTGGGAGACAAGTGCTCCAAAGTGAGTCTTGTTTGGGATCTGGAGAGACAGTGAGTCCAATTCCAGGCCTAGAGCATGTTCCCTTTATGCTTTTGGGGAAAATTATGTTTGATGCAGAGAGCTGCGTTTGAAAATACTGTGTAACTCCATTCCTGTTCTTGGAGTCCCTCGTCAGTGTCATTTGAGAGGATTGAGGCTCCTTGATTATTGGCCCGGGGAGGAGAGGCCATCACACATTGGTGTCAGAGCAGTGGGATTTTAATTGAGCTTCAGTAGCCTGTGGGCAGTTGTCACTAAATGTGTGTGTACTCCCATCAGCCACAAGATAAACATTGAGTTTCATTTTCACAACAGTTTTATTCATTTTTGTTAATTTAGTTTAGTCGGGGAAAGGAGACAAAGGTGTCAGCAGAGGATTATAGTAAGCTGACAAACAGCCAGTTGGTTAAGGTCTGCGAAGCCAAAGAACTGGTGCATGCTAACTGGACTAAAGAAACTATTTCAGCCTTAATCGCAGCTGCAGCATGGACCAGTGGCCAGGAGGACAACAAGTCTGGTGATGGTGATGTGCAGTCTTCAGAAATGGGACAGTTCACCTTTTCCTCAGAGGACTTGAAAATCCGCCTGGTGTTAGAGACTTGAACTGGAGGCCAAACTTTTGGAGGCTGAAGAAAAGGAGAAGCAGCGTCAACATGAATTGGAAGCCCAAACATTTGGAGGCCGAAGAGAGACTGAGACATGTGGAGACTGAAGAAAAAGAGAGCGACTGCAGCATTTGGAGACTGAAGAAAAAGAGCGCGACTGCGGCATGTGGAGACTCTTGAGAGAGCGCGACTTCGGCATATGGAGACTGAAGAAAAAGAGCGACTGCGGCATGTGGAGACTGGAGAAAGAGATAGAGAGAGACTGCGGCATGTGGAGACTGAAGAAAAAGAGAGAAACTGCGGCGTGTGGAGGCTGAAGAAAGAGACTGTGGCATGTGGAGACTTGACTAAAAAGAGGGAGAGACTGAAAAGCAGGAGGTGGCCAGGACACTGGGAGTGCTTGTACACTTGAAGGTTTTGTTTATCTGATCTGAGTGAGTGGTTAGGGATGTAAGGGGTTAAAGTCTGGTAGAGTGAGAGAGAGCGGGGCAGCTGGCAGATTTGTATACGAGTTTAGCTCTACTCCTGACCTCAGCAAATTCAAATCTCTCTTGTTCTCTCATCATATGTCATAAGTTCATAGGTGTGTACTAGGCTAATGCTTTTACAAGTCTAGCCCATAGGATTACCCTGGCATCGTCCCACCCGACCTTAGTTCCCAGTGCCCCTTTAGAGTAAAACCACTGGAGTGATCCCTGGGATGAATTTTCTACAAGATTTCTGTTGGAGGGCCAGTGAGGTGCTCTGCTTGACATGTATGGGAAGTCTTTTCCATAGCATGGGCAGTCTCTGGGTTATGAACCTGTCCCTCCAGCATGTTCTGTTAATTGTGGTAATGAGGTTGGGGTTTCTGGAGCGTGTGGTGTGGAGGGATTGGGATTTCTTTAGATGTAGCATTTCTAATGGAGCAAGTCAAGCAGAGATCGCCTCTAAGTAGGTGATATTAAACAGAGAATAGTTGGAGTATTTTTAGTCTGTCCATATAGGACAAATGTTTCAGGCCTGGGATCCTCTTTGTGAGGTACTTTTGTGGCCTCTCCAGTTGTTGCAGGTGTTTAGTGAGGTACATGCCAAATGGGGCATTGTACTCCATGATTGGCCTAATGAGGGAAGAGTAGAGGGGGACAATGACCTCTTTCTTCCTAGATGCGAACTCTTAGTAATGAGATGTACCACATAGGACTTTCTGACCACAGTGGCAATGTGGTGGTCAAAAGAGAGGTTGCTGTCAACCTGTATTCCCAAATCTCTTAACGCCGTCTGTTCAGTTGACTACCATCGATGTAATTCATGGGAACCAGGTTTTTCACAAAGGGGATGACGACACATTTTTTGGCAAAATGGATATGCCCATCCCACTCTCCTACATAACTTTCTCACCCCCCCCCCAACTGTTCTTTTTTTCCACCCTCTAGTACACCTATTTTACACATCTACACTAACGTATTACAACTCTCCATTGCAACCTTACTGGACAGTCAGCGACTGCACCTAACTTTACTCCCTTATATGAACAGTATTCTTACACTCAAAAAAAAAAATCCACCTGTGTTCTCTATTGTCTGTACCAAGTTTATCACATCTATCTTAATTTTACACTGTATTTCTATGAATATAAAAATGATTGTATAACTGTATACTTTGATTATATTTCTAGGAATATAAAAATGTCTATTGATTGTTTGCAATGTCTGTAATTGTCACTGGAGCTTTTTTCTCCGAGCCTCCACTGAAAATGGGCTCTTCCTTGCCCAGTGGACATCCACGGTCACCAAACTGAAATAAATAAGTAAATTGCTGAAAACAAGTCTTTTACATCAGTAGTAACAAAGGTCAGTTCATCCTTGTATAAATCGTTGGTGACCATCGAGTCCCAGGAGCCTGCAGAGATTCTTGGTGGTTCCCTATCTAGACAACTGGGTCATTACCTACCCGACCAGGCATCTGCTATTACTAGCACAAGATCGGGTGATCCAGACTTGTTCTCATCTGGGGATAACCATAAATTACATGAAATCTCAGTTACAACCAATTCAGACCTTGGAATTCATAAGAGCAGTCTTCAGCACAACTTCAGTGACAGCTTCTCTTCCTCTCTCAAGAGTATGGACTTATCAGGTTCCAGGTCAAGAAAAATAATTTGCAGGACCAAAATTTCAGACCGCTTAATCCTTCAAACCCTGGGGTCTATGTCAGCTGCCATTATCTAAGGCCCACTAGCAAGGTTTCATATGATAATTCTCCAATGGATGCTAGCAGCACAGTGGTCAATTATTTCCCAGCACAGATAACCATCAGTCAGGCATTTAAGAGGTACCTTTGGTAGTGGATTCAATCAGATCAGGTTCTACAAGGTTGTCCTTACATTCTCCCTCACTCCAAAGCTATAGTGATCACAGACACTTGCCAGATTGAGTGGAAGGGCACTTCCTGGGGAAAATGGTCCAACACAGTTGGTCCCCCAAGGAGGCCAATTTGCATATCAGTGTCCTAGAGATGAGAGCAGTGCTCTTAGCATTGCAAGCCTTCCAGTACTCTACCTTTAGGGACAGTTGTGATTCAAACAGTATGTTAGTAGTTTGATATTTCAACAAACAAGGAGCCAGATCTTACCCCTTGTGTTGAGAAGCACTCAGTGTGTGTCAATGGGAAATCTCATTCAACTGCTTCTGATAGGAATGCACATTCTGGAGAAGTCCAGTGTGATAGCAGACAAGTTGAGCAGGTCCATTCTTCTACCTCATGAGTGATCTCTCAAGAAAGTGACGGACAAGATTTTCCATCAGTGGAACCATCGTTGATATGATATTTTTGTATCTCCCTTAAACAAGTGCATCGGCTTCTTTGCCCTGATCCACCCACCAGAGGAATCAGAGTGATGCTCTAATCCATAATTCACCCCTGATGTTCTTCGTGTTTCACTGTTGCAGTCATAACTGTAGGGTACTCCTGCCGGCAGGCAGCCCAAGGTCGGCCAGAATATCAAAGTCTGGGTCCGGCGTCGGCTGTTTCAGCCAGAACCCTGATGTCAAAGCGCATGGGTATAAAGCTGACAGCCGACGCCATCTTCTCCAGTCTTTCTTGCCGTGTGGTGCAAAGCAGTTCGCTAGTTGTTGGTTGGCGTTTTCAAGACAACGTGGTGTGATTGTTGTCGGTCTGAAGTTTTCTACTTCTCTTCTCAAAGCTAAGTACCCCGTTGGGGAAACTTTTTTCTTGCTCCTCCGATGTCAGAAAAAGTTAATAATTGTGTATCGTGTGGAAAACAAATACCTCATAAAGATTTCCACTCTTACTGTCTACCTTGCTTAGGCCCGGACCACGTTTCTTGTTGTCGGTTCTGTGCCAGGTTTAATTCTCGCACTATCAAGCGCAGGTACGATTGGGCCTTGAATTTCTTCGGTAGACTATTTAATTATAGAATGTCGTCGGATACTTTACCGACTACCGGATTACAGAAGAAGCGCAAAGACAAGGACAGGCCTCCGAGGTCCAAACAGGATACTTTGCAGCCGGAGCCAGCTTCAGGTTCGGCGGTCGTCAATGAGGCGCTTTTGCAGCCCCTGTCGTCCGCCACTTCAGAACCGATGGCCGACACGGACACACATGGTGAGCCAACTAGGCCTAGTAATTTTTCTGCTGCAGGACCTTCGGACGTCGCTCCTTCAGATGGGTCCGGAACCGCTGCGCAGGTACCGGCTTCTGAGGGGGTCTTCAGGCCTTCACACATTACTATTTCCACAAAGACAAAAGCTAAGTCAAAGACTCCTGTTAAACCAGACTTTCTGCTCAAGCCTCTTCGGATTCAACTCCTAAGACTCAGAAGCAATTACTTCGGATGGCTGATGATTTATTAACTATGATTAGGGGCTCTCACCCTCCTCCTGACAAAAGGCCTAGACAGGATATCCCTTATGATTCCTCTGATCAGGCTTCTGTATCTTCTGTTTCTTCCTCTGATCAGGATTACTCTTTTCCTCCATATGAGGATTCAGATGCAGAGGATTCTGTTCCCTCTGCCTCTCCCCCTGAAGATTTCCCTTTTGGGGAGACCTTGCATGAGATGAGGGAGCATTTTCATTGGGAAGGTCAGGATTATTCTGCTTCCAAAAAGAGACTCTGGGAATTTCTTCTTCTCCCTCAGCACAGGCCTTTAGCTATTCCTCCTGTACTTGACATTGTGGATGATGCCTTCTCTGAAGCTAACTTGAATCCTGATTCCATGCCGCCTGCTCCTTCTAAGCCTGATAGATTTTACAGGGTCCCTGATTCCCATCAATTCTTATTCAAGAACCCTTCTGCTGATCCTGAAACCATTTCGCAGGGTTCCAAGGCTGCTAAGGCCACCTCCTCTAAGAATCCTATCCCCTCTGAAAAGGATTCTCGTGCCTTGGACAGGTGGGGCAAAAAGGTTTATACTTCAGCTACCCTTTCTATTAGAGCTTTAAATTGCCAGCTTCACATGTTTAAGTATCAACAGTTTTTTTATCTGTTTTGAAACAAAGGATTTCTTCCTTTCCTGCATGTGCTGAGGACAAGGAATTACAGGATATGTTGCATGCTACTGAAAAAGTTAGCAAACATAGTTTACATTGTGGTTTTGATGCCTTAGAGGCTTCTTGCAGGGCGGCTGCCTCTGGTACTGTTATCAGGAGACATGCTTGGCTTCGTGAGCAGAATTTACCTGAACAAGTTAAGGCAAAATTGCTAGATGCCCCTGTTCAGCATGATGTCTTATTTGGGTCTAAGGCTGAGGAGGTTATTAAAAAGATGGAAGAAAAAGCCAAGTCTATGCAGACTGTAAAAGATTTCTTGCAGGTACAGCCTCCTAGATTTTCCAGGAATTGGCCCTCCAAAAATTGGTCTTTTCCCTCCTCTGACAGGCCTCAAAGGGGAAGATATAGACTCTCCAGAGGTCGGGCGCAGGCTCAGGCCTCTTACAGATCTAGACAGTGGACTGCTTCTTCACCTAGAAGGGGAGAAGACAGATCTGAAACCCAAAGAAAGCAGACTCGATGACTCCCTCTGTTGGGCTTCAGGTCCTCCTTCCCTGGATGCCCCTCTCGGAGGAAAACTTTCTCTTTTTTACCAAAATTGGACTCTCATTACCCAGGACAAATGGGTGTTAGACGTGATTTTGAAAGGTTACAGATTCCACTTCCACACTATGCCAAGGCCTTCTGGCTGGCCAGATCTGCCAAAACATCAATGGACAGAGGCCTTAAATCAAGTGGATGCCTTATTAGCCTTAAGAGCCATAGAACCTGTTCCACCTCTAGAGGTGGGGAAAGGTTTTTACTCAAGACTTTCTCTGGTCCCAAGAAAACAAAACTCCTGGAGACCTATTTTGGACCTCTCAATATTAAACACCTTTTTGGAAATTCCAAAATTCAAGATGCTTACACTTCAACAACTTCTTCCAATGCTCTCACAAGATGCTTGGATGGTAACATTGGACTTAAGAGGCTTACTTACACGTCCACATAAGGCAACATTGCAGAAAGTACCTCAGATTCAATGCAGGCTCGAGACGCTTTCAATTCTCTGTACTGCCATTTGGCTTATCTACTGCGCCCAGAGTTTTTACCAAATGCCTGGCTCCCAGTAGTGGCTTACTGCAGACTTCAGGGGATTCAGATTTACCCCTATCTGGACGACTGTTTAATTCAGGCGGACAGCAAAGACCTTCTACTTCAACACCTACATTTTGTTCAACGTCTTCTCCTACTATTGGGATTCTCAGTGAACACAAAAAAGTCACATTTGATTCCTTCTCAACGAATGACCTTCTTGGGAGCTCTTTTGGACACAAGTTTACAGAAGGCCTTCCTCACTCCAGAAAAACAGTTACAGCTGGTTCACATCTGGCTTCAATCTTCAAGACCTTGGCAGCATTGACTCAGCTCACTGCAAGGAAATTCCTGCAGGCTCTGGGCTACATGGCCTCTTGCATCCTGTTGATTCCAAATGCGAGGCTTCACATGAGGAAACTTCATTGGTACTTAGAGTGTATGGTCTCAACATTGCCACCGTCTGGGTACAATGATTCCACTGATTCACTGCCTCCAGAGGGAATTCCTTAGGTGGTCCAGGGCTTGTGTTTTGAACGAAGGCAAGCCCTTTCGTCTACTTCAACCTTCTCAGATCATAACCACGGACGCCTCGGATTATGCATGGGGAGCTCATTTTTTAGACAAATGCCAACAGGGTTCTTGGACAAACAAACACCTTCTATGGCACATCAACTTGAAAGAAATGTTAGCAGTCAAAAATGCTCTTCTAGCCTTCCAGACTCTTTTGAAGCCAGGGCCTCTGCTAATTCGAACAGACAATACCACAGTCATGTGGTACATAAACAAGCAAGGGGGCTCTCACTCTTACCCCCTTTGCAGACTTGCCATGACCTTATGGGATACAGCCCTAAATTTGAATCTGGATCTTCAGGCACAATTCATTCCAGGAAAACAAAATCTCTTAGCAGACAGCTTAAGCAGAAACATTTTGGATCCTCACGAATGGATGTTGGACCCCAACTTATTCAGCAAGATAACTGCAGTTTGGGGCTGTCCACAGATCTGTTTGCATCCCATCTCAACCATCAGTTGCCTCTCTTTTGCACCAGGTCCTTCCACAAGACTGCTTGGAAAGTGGATGCCCTGTCCTTCAGCTGGAGGAATCTTTCGGGTTATGCCTTCCCTCCTCTTCCTCTTCTGCCTCTGGTATTGCTAAAGATAAAGCTAGTCAAACCCAAACTGATCATTTTGATAGCTCCAAATTGGCCTCGTCAGTTTTGGTACCCTACTCTACTGCACCTTTCCTCGGCCCCTCCTTGGAGTCTTCCTCTGACCCATTCTCTACTGTCCCAGCATCAGGGTCAGGTATTTCACTCTCAAATCAAGACTCTCTGTCTAGCAGCTTGGCTCATCAAAGGCAATTGATTCCTTCTTCTCTTCCTAAACAAGTTTTGGATGTTCTTTTGGAAGCTAGGCGTCCTAGTACAAGGAAATCTTATGCTTCTAAATGGAAAAGATTTTGTATTTGGATGCAGGACCGTGGCTCGAATCCTTCAATACCTGATATCTCATCTATTTTACTTTATCTCTCAGACCTTTTGATTAAAGGTCTTTCATTTTCTTCCATTAAAATTCATGCTTCTGCTATTTCAGCACATTTCAGTTGTGATCCTCCCATTTTTTCCCACCAGTTGGTCGGACAATTTCTGAGAGGAGCTAAGAATTTAAAACCTCCTAGAACTCCTCCTGTCCCTCCTTGGGATCTCAACTATGTCTTGGAAAAGCTTACTTTGCCTCCTTTTGAGCCTGCTGCCTCTGCGGACATTAAGTTCTTATCCTGGAAGACAGCTATCTTGTTGGCCTTGACTTCTGCCAGAAGGGTGTCTGAATTACAAGCCCTCATGGCGGTGGAACCATACCTCATTTTCCATCAGGACAGTTTCCTTGAGGACCAATCCTACGTTTATGCCTAAGGTTGTTTCTAGAGTGGCTCTAAACCAGACCATTCACCTTCCTACCTTTTTTCCAAAACCCCAAAATAGGGGGGGAAAGGATTTTGCATTCATTGGATGTACACAGGCAACTACGTTTTTACCTGGACAAAACTAAAAGTTTCAGGAAATCAGATCAATTGCTTATTTCTTTTGCTTCCAGTTCTCTTGGTAAAGCCATTTCTAAGCAAACTATTTCCAAATTGATTGCTCATGGAATAAGATATTGTTACTCTCTTTATGGAAAACAGATTCCAGGTACCGTCAGGACTCATTCTACTAGAGCAGCTGCCACTAAAGCTGCCTTTCTCAGAGGAGTTCCTACCAAGGACATTCTGGAGACTGCCACTTGGAGTTCTGTGCATACTTTTTCCAGGCACTATAACCTCCCTTTGTACTCTAAGTCTAGGGCAGGCTATGCATCTGCTGTTTTGCAGGGTCTTCTAGCTGCTCCTTCTACTTCATAACCTCCTCCCGTATTCTCAGCTTTGGGATTCTACCCTACAGTTATGACTGCAACAGTGAAACACGAAGAACATAGTACAGTTGTGTATACCTACCATAAATGTAGATGTTAGAGTGTCTTCACTGTTGCAGTCGGTGTTTCCCTCCCTCCAGACCCCTCTTGTTTCTATTTGCTTACTGTGTTTCCTTTTCCACTACCTTTCTGGTGTATTTGTGTTTCCCTTGGGACACCTTTTGGTTTTATGGGGGCTTCTGACATCAGGGGCAAGAAAGGCTGGAGAAGATGGCGTCGGCTGTCAGCTTTATACCCATGCGCTCTGACGTCAGGGTTCTGGCTGAAACAGCCGACGCTGGACCCAAACTTTGATATTCTGGCCGACCTCTGGCTGCCTGCCGGCAGGAGTACCCTACAGTTATGACTGCAACAGTGAAGACACTCGAACATCTACATTTATGGTAGGTATACACAACTGTACTGTCTCCTTTATGCCAACCCCCCCCTACTCCCCAAATTCCTACAGAAAGCTTGCCCAGTGGAAGAGCAAAGTCATCCTCATTGCTGTTTATTGGCCTCGACAAATTTGATTCCTCTTTTCTTTGGCCTCATCTAATTTACCCACCTTGGATTCTAGATTTGATTCCAGACCTGTCTCACCCGACAGGCATGATTCACACAGACATCTCACATGTCAAGCTAACAGCATGATTTCTGCAGATGTTCTTTGTGTTTCACTGTTGCAGTCATCACATTTGAGTTATCCCTGCCAGGGTAGCCCTCATTTGGACCGAATACCAGAGGCTTAGTATTTCTGCGTCGGTTGCTGTCGCTCTAGGACTGACGTCAGGTTGTCAGTGTTATAAATTAAGGCAGCCGATGCCATTACATCAGTCTTTCTTGCCGAGGAGCACGAGGCAGAAGCAGTTTGCACGAGTGCCGGTCAGCCGCTACCTGAGTTTTTCATTTCCGAAATTGAAGTTGAAGTCTTCTAAAGCTATTGGGGATCTTTCTTTCTTGCTCTAACCGATGTCAGAAAAAGTTAATTGTCTCGCCTGTGAAAAGCAAATACCACACAGATTTTCATTCCTACTGCGTCACTTGCTTAGGCCCAGACCACGACGTCTCCCGCTGTCGCTTTTGTGCTCTGTTTAACAGTAGAACTATATGTCATTGGGCCGTTATTGTAGCTAGATATTTTCGTTCTCAGTCCTCGAATTCCTATATGCCTTCGGTAAGCCGTCCGACAGCAGATCTTCCAAAAAAAGTAAAGATAAAGGCAGACTGCACAGGTCCAAAACTGCCAACACTTCCGTTAAGCTACTCGCCAGTTCTCCAGTCCTCAGTGAGGCACTTTCGCAGCCCCTGATGCCAGCTTCTGTGGATTCGCAGGCCGCTACCGAGACCCTTTTGGAGTCCGGTATGCCATGAGACACTTCATCGACTAAGGATCCTTCGGATGTCTCTTGAATGAGTCCAGAGCCGCTGAGCGGACATCGACTTCTGAGGAAGTACTTTGCACTACCAGTTCTCGACACAGACCAACGTCTTTCACATCTACCTTTCTTTCGAAAACTACTGAGTTTCTTACGCCCAGCGTACAAACCACACCCAAGAAACCGACCCAGTCTGAGGCAGCTGCTTACTTGCCTCAGTCTCAGATGCTTAAAATGGCGGAAGACCTTATAATGCTCATCAGGGGAAGCCAGGCTACCCCTTCCAAAAGAAAGAGATTTGTCCCCAGTAGTTTTATCTGAACAGGAGTCCGGTGACTCTGATGCATCTGATTATGAAGATATGCAACCCCTCTCAGCTTATGAGGATTCTGATGCACAGGAATCGATCCCTTCAGCCTCTCCACCCGAGGACTTCTCCTTTGGGGAAACTGTACATACCTTAAGGAAATATTTCCAATGGGAATGTCAGGACTTCCCTCAGTCAAAAAAGAGACTCTGGGAATGCCTAGATTTTCCACAGCACAGACCTCTGTCCATTCCTCCTGTCCTTATTGTGGATGATGTTTTTATGGAATCCAGTTCGACTCCTGACACCCTCCCTCCTGCTCCCAGGAAACCAGTCAGGTACTGTAGAGTCCCTGACTCTCTCACATTTCTATTCAAAAATCCTACTGCTGACCCCGAGGTTATCTCTCAAGGACCTAAAGGAATTAAAGCAACTTCTGCTAAGAATCCCACCCCTCAGATAGGGATTCCCAGGCATTAGACAGATGGGGTAAAAAAATATACACCTCTGCCACTCTTGCTATTAGAGCACGGAGTTGTCAGTTCCATATGCTGAAATATCCGCAACATACCATGGAACTCCTCAAACAAAAAATATCTTCCTTTCCTGCTTGTGCAGAAAAGAGTTACAAGAGTTCATGCATTCAGCAAGTCAAATAACTAAGCACACCTTACAAGACTCCCTAGAAGCATCTTGCAGGGCAGCAGTCACTGGTTCTGTCCTTAGAAGGCACGCTTGGCTAAAGGAACAGCTTTTGCCAGACCATGTCATATCCAAATTATTGGACGCACCACTGCACAAAGACAACTTATTTGGCACCAAGTCAGAAGAGGTCTTAAAAAAATGGAAGAAAAAGCTAAATCTTTGCAAACAGACTTCTTGCAGGTCCAGCCACTGAGGTTCAGTAGGCATTGCCCCTCCAGGCACTGGTCCTTTCCTGTCCCCTCCAGGTCAGTTTAGCCAGGCCCCGGGGAAGCAGGCCCCCCCCCCCCCAGACAGCAGCTCCAGGTAATGCAAAGATCTAAGCAATGGAGATGTTTTTCATTTTTCATTGTTGCAGTCATCCCATTTGGGTTATCTGCTTGCAGTAACCCTCAGTCAGCCTGATTAAAGGGTCCTGCGTCAATTGCTGTCTCAAGTTCCATGACGTCAGGTAGGCGGGGGTATAAAGCATGCAGCCGACGCCATTACATCAGTCTGTCTTGCCATGCGGTGCCCGAAGCAGCAGCAGTTTGCAAGTGCCGGTCAGCCAACTCCGGAAATTTTCATTTTCTAGTTTCAGAACCGAAGTCTTCAACTAAAGCAAAGTGCCCCGTTGGGGAAACTTTTTCTTACTCTAAACCGATGTCAGTAAAAGTCACTAATTGTATTTCTTGTGGAAATCAAATATCCCATAAAGACTTTCATTCGTACTGTATTCCTTGCCTCGCCCCTGACCACGACTTACCTCACTGTCGGTTTTGTGCCTTATTTAAACAACAAACTATTCGTCGTCTGTATATTTGCGCTTCTAAATATTTTTGTACTCTGTTCAATTATCCAGATATGTCTTCGGTAAGCCACCCGACTACCGACATTCTGAAAAAACGCAAAGATAAAGACAGACGGGCCACCTAGGTCCAAAGCTGCCGACAACACTTCTCCTAAACTAGTCGCCAGTTCACCGGTACTCAGGTGTTTTCGCAGCCCCTGATACCTGCTACTTCAAATTCGCAGGCCTCTACTGAGACCCATTCGGAGTCCGGTATGCCACAAGATGCTAAAACTTTGGAGCCTGCAGATGTCTCTACCTTGGATGGGTCCGGAGCCACTGTGCAGGCACCGGCTTCTGAGGGTATATTCAGGCCTACTGACTTGCATATTAAACCGATGCGATCTACTTCAAGGCCTGAAACTCGAACCATGCCTAGAAAACCAACGGCCAGATGGCATGGTCAGGCCTCTATGCCTAAAAAACAAATAAGAATGGCTGAAGACCTTATTATTTTAATCAGGGGAAGCCAACCTTCCCCCTCTGAGACCTAGGACTGAATTTGCTTATGATACTTCTGATCAGGATTCTGAAATTTCTGTTTCCTCTGATGACCAGGGTTTACCCTTATCTACCTATGAGGATTTTGATGCAGAGGACTCTATTCCCTCTGCTTCCCTTCCAGAGGATTTCTCTTTTGGTGAAACCTTGCATACTCTAGGGAGCATTTTTGTTGGGAAAGCCAGGATTACTCTTATTCTAAAAATAAGGCTTATGGATTTCTTACTCCTGCCCCAACACAGGCCTTTAGCTAGCCCCCCTGTACTAGACATTGTTGATGCCTTTTTGAAATCTAGCTTGGCCCCTGACTCTACCTCCTGCTCCCAGAAAGCCTGATAGATATTACGGGGTTCCTTACTCTTGCAAGTTCCTTTTTAAAAATCCTACTGCAGATCCTGAGACTATTTCACAGGGACCCAAGGGCATTAAGGCTACTACCGCCAAAAATCCTACCCACTCTGATAGAGATTCCAGGGCGCTGGATAGATGGGGTAAGAAGGTATACATTTCTGCAACCTTGGTTATTAGGGCCTTAAATTGCCAGTTTCATATGTTAAAGTATCAACAGCATATTATTGGATTGCTTAAACAGAAAATGATGTTGATTCCTGACTGTGCTGAAAATAAGGATTTACAGTATTTAATGCATTCTGCTGAACAAGTTGGAAAACATACTTTGCAATGTGGATTTGATTCACTAGAGGCATCTTGCAGGGCTGCTGTCACTGGATCTGTACTTTAGAAGGCATGCTTGGCTTAAAGAGCAATCTTTGTCAGATCATGATAAAGTTAAATTGCTGGATGCTCCCTTAATTCAGGAATGCCTGTTTGGCAACAAAGCAGAAGTAGTACTTAAAAAGATGGAGGAAAAAGCTAAATCTATGCAAACTGTTAAAGATTTCCTACAAGTACAGCCTCCCTACAAGTACAGCCTCCAAGATGTGGTAGGCATTGGCCATCTAAGAATTGGTCCTTTCCTGCCTCTTCCAGGCCTTCTCAGTCCAAACCCAGAACCAGCAGAACACCCAGGCTTCAGTCCCAGGGTTTGCACAGGACTAAGCAGTGGGGCTCCAACTTCCAAATCAGGGAGTAGTAAGACTCTCCACTATGGTAAACTGTCTCAATGACTTAACTTTAAAACTTCCAAGCCCTTCTCAACTGACTGCTCCTTTAGGGGGGAAAGATTGCTCTGCAAGCAAAAAACTGGGAACTCATTATCCAGGACAAATGGCTTTTAAATATAGTTTCCCAAGGATACAGATTTCACTTCACATGTTACCAACCCCAAAAGGTTGGCCAGATCTACCCCCAAATCAGTGGGCAGAAGCTCAAAAGCAAGTACTCTCTCTCTTAAGCATAAGGGCTATTCATACTGTACCAGAAGAGGAAAAGGGACAAGGTTTCTACTCAAGACTTTTCCTGGTACCCAGAAAAGACCACTCTTGGCATCCTATCCTGGACCTTTCTATCCTAAACACCTTTTTGGTGATCCCAAAATTCAAGATGCTAACCCTTCACCAGTTGCTTCCTCTGCTAGGCAAGGATGCCTGTTTGGCAACACTGGATCTAAAGGAAGCCTACCTGCACATCCCAATCAGGGAATTTTGCAGAAGTTACCTACACTTCAAAGCAGGCTACATGCATTATTAGATGTTCATCGTGTTATACTGCTGCAGTAGTCACACTCGGGTTATCCTGCCGTCAGGCGGTCCCGCAGTCGGCTGAATTCCAAAGTCTTGGTCCGGTGTCGGTTGTCGTCGCTTCTTTCCTGACGTCAGTGCGACAGGGGGATAAAAGAGGCAGCCGACGCCATTTTATTCAGTCTTTCTTGCCCACGCGGTGCCTGAAGCAGAAGCAGTTTGCAAGTGCTGGTCGGCTAGCTCCTGAGATTTTCAAATCGAGTTTCAGTCCGAAGTCTTCAAAGCTAAGTACCCCGTTGGGGAACCTTTTCTTGCCTCAGTCCGATGTCAGAAAAAGTTAACAATTGCATTTCTTGTGGGAAGCAAATACCTCATAAGGACTTTCATTCTTATTGTATACCTTGCCTAGGCCCAGACCACGACGTCACTGGTTGTCGGTTTTGTGCTAGGTTCAATAAGCGAACTGTAAAGCGACGCTTTGATTTCTCACGACACTACATCGGTTGGAAATTTAATTACACTATGCCATCGGAGCAACCGACTACCGGAATGCATAAAAAACGCAAAGATAAAGGCAGGCAGCCTAGATCCAAGCCAGACTCCGAGGCCTCGGCTGGGCCGGTCGCCGGTTCTCTGGTTTTCAGTGAGGCTCCTACGCAACCCCTGGCTACCGCAGAATTGGAACCCCAGACCGCTTCGGATTCTCTAGCAGAGAGTTCTAGGCCGACGCAGCCATTTTCTTTAGGCCCTACCGATGACATGGCATAAGGAGAAGCCGGTGCTGTAGAAACACCTTCGGTTTCAGAAGGTGTCTTCAGACCGACTACTCCTTACCATAAAATCTTATGCTAAGCTTAAGACTCCTCTAAAACCAAAAGACTGCACTTCAGTCTCCAGTTCAAGGCCCCATGCCTAAGAAACAGATGCTTAAAATGGCTGAAGATTTGATTTCTTTAATCAGGGGTTCCCAACCCCCCCCCCCCCGACAAAAGGCCTTGGCAAGAGGAGGATTACGCCTCCTCTGATCAAGTGTCTTATTTCCTCAGGCTCCTCTGAGGAACAGGATTACTCCTTTCCCCCTTATGAAGATTCTGATGCTGAAGATTCCATTCCCTCAGCTTCTCCCCTGAAGACTATTCCTTTGGGGAAACCTTACATACCATGAGGGAACATTTCCACTGGGAAGGTCAGGACTACTCCGACTCAAAGAAAAGGCTCCGAGAGTTTCTTTTACTCCCCCAGCACAGACCACTTGCTATCCCCCCCAGTTTTAGACATTGTGGATGATGTTTACTTAGAATCTAGTCTAAATCCAGATTCTCTGCCTCCTGCTCCAGCCAAACCAGATAGATACTATAGAATGCCTGACTCGCACAAATTCCTTTACAAAAGCCCTGTTGCTGATCCAGAGACGGTCTCCCAGGGTCCCAAAGGGGCTAAGGCTTCTATGGCTAAAAATCCTGTACCCTCTGAAAGGGACTCCAGAGCACTAGATAGGTGGGGGAAGAAGGTTTACACCTCAGCTACTCGAGCTATGAGAGCGCTAAATTGTCAATTTCACATGCTTAAATACCAGCAATTCCTAATGTCTCAAATGAAACAAAAGATGAGCACACTCCCTCAACAGTCTGAATTCAAGGAAATGCAGGATCTGTTGCATGCAGCTGAACAGGTGGGCAAACATACTTTACATTGTGGATTTGATTCCTTAGAAGCTTCCTGTAGAGCAGCTGTTATTGGGTCTGTTATACGTAAGCATGCTTGCTTAAAGGAACAAACTCTGCCTGATCATGTTAAAGCAAAGTTACTAGATGCACCCTTACAGCAGGATGTCTTATTTGGAGTTAAAGCAGAAGAGGTTTTAAAGAAAATGGAGGATAAGGCAAAATCTATGCAGATGGTTAAAGATTTCTTACAGGTACAGCCCCCACGCTTCAGCAGAAATTGGCCAACAAAAAATTGGTCCTTTCCAGCTTCTGACAGACTACAGAGGGGTAAATACAGGCGCCCAAGGGGGAAAGGACAAGCACAAATCCCTTACAAACCTCGCCAATGGGGCACTGCAACACCGAAGGGGAGGAGAAGACAGGTCCCAAACTACTAGAAGTCCAACACAATGACTAACACCTCAAACTGCCAAGCAAAACTGGCTTGGCAGCTCCCTTGGGAGGAAAATTGGCACTTTTTGTAGACAACTGGCACATCGTCACAAAGGACAAATGGGTCCTAGACATTATCTCACAAGGATACAGATTCCATTTCCACACCTTGCCAAGGATAAAAGGAATGCCAAACCTGCCATAAAATCAATGGGCAGAGGCACAAAAACAAATTACAGCTCTCATGGATATGAGAGCCATTCGACTGGTGCCTACACAGGACCAAGGCCAAGGATTTTACTCAAGGCTCTTTCTAGTCCCCAGAAAGGACAATGCTTGGAGACCCATTCTGGACCTTTCAATTCTAAACACCTTCTTGCAAGTACCCAAATTCAAGATGCTAACACTACAGCAGCTTCTTCCCATGTTGGGCAAGAAAGCTTGGCTAGTGACGTTGGACCTCAAGGAGGCATACCTGCATGTCCCTATCAGACAAAATTGCAGAAGATACCTCCGATGTCCTTCAAGGATGCATCTGCAGTCATAACAAATGGGTTGTCCTGTCGTCAGGCAGCCCTTCGGTCGGCCGGATTCCAAAGTCTGGGTCTGGCCTCGGCTGGTGTCGCACTTCACCCGACGTCATCTCTCCTGGTCTTCGGGTATAAAGGCATCAGCCGACGCCATTTTCCTCAGTCTTTCTTGCCGCGTGGCGCCCGAAGCAGAAGCTGTTCGCAAGTGCCGGTCGGTCAGATCCAGAGATTACTACTACCGAATACTACTTCAAGACTTCTAAAAGCTAAGTACCCCGTTGGGGACTCTTTCTTGCCTCAGCCAATGTCAGAAAAAGTAAATAATTGTTTAACTTGTGGGAAACAAATACCTCATAAGGATTTCCACTCGTACTGCCTGCCTTGTTTAGGCCCAGACCACGACGTAGCAGCCTGTTTAGCCTGTGCTTCCTTCAACCGACGAACGCTTAGGCGTCGGTCGGAGTTTGCTGAACAGTTTTTCGGCTCAGATTTTGCGTACATTATGCCGTCGGATCCTCAGACTACTCAGATTGTTAAAAAACGCAAAGAAAAAGACAGACACTCGCGGTCCGCGGTTTCGGCCGAAACCACGGTTAAGCAAACCGCGAGTGTCTGTTTCGGCCGAAACCGAGCAAACGGGTCAATCTTCAGCCGAATCCATGACTACTACCGAGGCTCCTGCGGCCCTAGTTGAATCGGCCTCTGAAGTTTTGTCTTCTACTGTGGTTCCCATTGAATTATCAGACACCATCCCTTTGGATGTCTCTACCCCAGCACGTGGTGCTGCTAGGCCTCCTGCAGCCATGTCTATTAAGGCCTTTGCCAGGGCTAAAGCAGCCAAAACTGCTAAATCACTGCCTGTTAAGCCCCCCTCACACAGGCCCAGTTCCAGTTCACAAATGCTTACTTTGGCAGAGGATCTCATCTCCTTAATTAGGGGATCCCAATCTCACCCAGACAGGGCCTCTCAGTCTCCAGAAAAGAGACCTAGAGCAGAGCCCCCAGAGCCAGTGTCCTCTGATGATTCTTCGGATGACTCAGACAATACAGACCACCCAGAGGCTCCTTTTTCCACTTATGAAGATTCCGATGCTGAAGAATCTATTCCATCTGCCTCTCCACCAGAGGAATTTTCATTTGGGGAAACATTACATGCCATGAGAGAACAATTCCAATGGCAGGGACAAGATTTCTCAGATTCAAGAAAAAGGCTTAGGACCTTTCTACACTTACCACAACATAGGCCCTTAGCTATACCTCCAGTTCTGCCTGTTGTGGATGATGCATTTAATGATGTCTGCACTGCTCCTGATACTTTACCTCCAGCCCCTGCCAAACCAGATAGGTTTTACAGGGTACCAGACACTCGTCACCACTTATTACAAGGCCCCACTCGCAGATCCTGAGACTATTTCCCAGGGACCTAAGGCAGTAGCTTCGACCTCAGCAAAAAACCCTCTCCCTTCTGAAAGGGAATCCAGGTCCTCAGAGAGATGGGGGAAAAAAGTTTACACCTCTGCTACTCTCTCAGCTAGAGCTTTGAACTGTCAGTTTCATATGATCCAATACCAAGAGTTTATGCTTGATCAGTTAACTAAGAAATTGTCCTCTGATGACACCTTAGATAAGAAATATGTTTTAGAAATGGTGAATAACATTCAGCAGGTTAGTAACCATTCTTTAAAATGTGGCTATGATGCACTGGAGGCTTCATTTAGATCAGCCATGACTGGCACTGTTATAAGAAGGCATGCATGGTTGAAAGAACAGGTCTTGCCGGATCATGTTAAAGCAAAGCTGTTAGATGCTCCTATGGATAAGGCCAGTCTATTTGGTACTCCTGCTCAGCAAGTAATGAAGAAAATGGAAGAGAAGGCAAAATCTGTACAAACAGTTAAGGATTTCTTACAGGTTCAGCCCCCAAGGTTTAGCAGGAACTGGCCTTCCAAAAATTGGTCCTTTCCAGACTCCTCAAAATCCCATAGAGGCAGGAATAGACGTGCCAGAGGCAGAAATCAATCCAGAGGAGGTGCCTACAGAGGACGCCAGTGGCAAGGCAATAACCAGCGAGGCACAGACACAACCACTGCCACTGCACCAGGACAATCACAGTGACTTGGCTCTGACACCGCCTACCAGGGAACAAATAACAGCACCTTTAGGCGGAAAGTTAGCACTATTTTCAAAAAATTGGCACTATATCACAAAAGACAAGTGGATTTTGCAGACCATAGACCAAGGCTACGGGTTTCACTTCCACACCTTACCAGTGAAAAGAGGAATGCCAAACCTACCTCCAAATCAAAAAACAGAAGCTCTAAAACAGATAGCTCAATTAACAGATGAGAGCTGTGGAAAGAGTACCACTAACAGAACAGGGCAAAGGATTCTACTCCAGACTCTTCCTAGCACCAAGAAAAGAGAAAAGTTGGAGACCTATTCTCGACCTGTCCGTCTTAAACACATTCATCATTGTCCCAAAATTCAAAATGCTGACCCTTCAGCAACTTCTTCCCATGCTGGGCAAGGAGTTTTGGCTGGTAACTCTAGATCTCAAGGAGGCATACCTGCACGTCCCGATACGACCAAATTGCAGAAGATACCTCAGATTTCTTGCAGGATCAGAGCATTATCAATTCTCAGCATTGCCCTTTGGCTTATCTACTGCGCCCAGAGTATTCACAAAATGCCTGGCATCAGTAATCGCTCATTGCAGGCTACAGGGAATCCAAATTTATCCATACCTGGACGACTGCCTGATACAAGCGGACAACAAAAGCAAACTGGCAAAAGACTTACAAAGAGTCATTTGCTTACTGCAAGCCCTGGGATACACAGTCAATTTAAAAAAGTCAAGACTGATACCATCCCAAACAAGAACATTCTTGGGTGCGGAATTGGACACAGTAAAACAGATGGCATTCCTAACTGCAGAAAAACAAGAACAACTCCCTCTTTACTTCTTGGCATTAACAAAACAGAACAAACTAACTGCAAGAAAAGTTCTGCAGGCCTTGGGCTTCATGGCATCATGCATAATCCTGGTCCCCTATGCCAGACTACATATGAGAAAGCTACAGTGGTACCTAAAGAATTTATGGTCTCAACACAGGCACAGCTTAGAAACCGAAATTCCACTAATCCCATGCCTGAAGCAAGAGTTCCTATGGTGGGCTCAAGCATGCCAGTCAAACCCAGGCTTGCCTTTCCACAAATTCCAAGCAAGCCAAACCATCACAACGGACGCCTCAGATCTAGGCTGGGGGGCATACATGCTGGACAAATGCATACAAGGATTATGGACTCCAGACCAACTGCACCTGCACATAAATCAAAAAGAAATGCTGGCAGTAAAACTAGCAATCCAGAGTTTCAGACCATTTCTCAAAGAAGGCCACTTACTGATAAGGACAGACAACACCACAGTCATGTGGTACATCAACAAACAGGGAGGCACTCATTCATACCCCCTATGCAGAATGACTCTGGACCTTTGGAATATGGCTCTGAGCTACATCATCCAGTTACAGGCAATATTTGTGCCGGGGAAAGAAAACATCCTAGCAGACATGTTAAGCAGAACTACCTCGGATGCTCACGAATGGATGCTACACCCGGACATCTTCAAAACCATCACAAAGAAATGGGGAATGCCACAAATAGACCTATTCGCATCCCCACTCAATCACCAGCTCAAGAAATTCTGCACAAGGACATTCCACCCACTAGCATGGAAGGTGGACTCTCTATCCTTCAGTTGGAAAGGCCTGACAGCATATGCATTTCCACCTCTCCCTTTGATGCACAAGGTACTACTGAAAATCAAAGAGGAACGTCCAAGGATAATTCTGATAGCTCCAAATTGGCCAAGACAACACTGGTATCCATTGCTGAGGAGCATGTCTCGGGGGAGGACGTGGACACTACCCCTGATGCCCTTGATGTTAACTCAGAACAACTACATCATGATGCATCCAAACCTAAAAACTCTGCAACTGGCTGGCTGGAACATCACATAACAGCAACTAACCCAGATTTATCCCAAAGGGTGAAAGACATTATCCTTGAAGCCCGCAGAACTTCAACAAGAAGGAATTATGCAGGAAAATGGAAAAGGTTTGTCATTTGGAGTACTGAAAGAGGGAAAGATGTGTCAAGGATAGACATTGCTAACATCCTGGAGTACTTGGCAGAGCTTCTACATACAGGCCTGTCCTATTCCTCCATCAAGATACATATATCAGCTATTTCTGCAGAATACAGCTTCGATCCCCCTGTCTTCTCACATCCTCTACTCAGGCAGTTCCTCAGAGGAATCAAGAATGTAAAACCCCCTAGGAAACCACCATTACCAGCATGGGACTTGAACTTTGTGCTAGAAAAATTGACACTCCCTCCATTTGAACCAGCAGCAACAGCAGACCTTCAACACCTATCATGGAAAACTGCTTTCCTACTGGCAATTACTTCAGCAAGAAGGGTTTCGGAACTACAGGCCTTAATGGCAGTGCAACCCTTCCTAATCTTCCATCAAGATAGTGTCCATGAGAACTAATCCTACATTTATGCCTAAGGTGGTATCCAGAATGTCTCTAAACCAGGCAATCCACCTGCCTACCTTCTTTCCCAATCCACAGAACAGGGGGGAAAGACTGCTGCATACCTTGGATGTACATAGACAGTTACGCTACTACCTGGACAGAACCAAAGGTAACAGAAAAACTGACCAGCTTTTAGTAGCTTATGCAACAGGAAGGGAAGGAAACGCAATTTCCAAACAGACAATCTCTAAATGGATAGGAAATTGCATAAGATTCTGTTACTCCTACCATGGAAAGCAAATTCCACAGAACATAAGACCTCACTCTACAAGGGCTACAGCCACTACCACAGCTTTCTTACGAGGAGTGGCTACCAAGGACATTATTGAGGCGGCTACTTGGACCTCCGTGCATACATTTGCCAAGCATTACAACTTACCTCTATATTCTAGATCCCGAGCAGGGTTTGCCACTGCTGTTCTACAAGGGATCCTAACTACACCATAATTCTTCTTCCTCCTCCCCTAGTTTGGCTATGGTATTCTACCCATTTGTTATGACTGCAAGATGCATCCTTGAAGGACATAGTACAGTTTTGTACCTACCATAAATGTAGATGTCCGAACAGGATAGCATCTGCAGTCAGGATTACCCACCTTCCCCTCTGTGGTACTCCTAGGGTATTTACCCTCCTAATAGCTAGCTAGGGGATCTCTTATGGTGTATTTGTTTGTATATATGTACATACATGCTTATTTTTGTATTTGCCTACTATTTTTTGGAAACATTGGCATTTATCCAAAATTTAGTTTTCCAAGAGGGCAACTGGCATCTGGGGCAAGAAACACTGAGGAAAATGGCGTCGGCTGATGCCTTTATACCCGAAGACCAGGAGAGATGACGTCGGGTGAAGTGCGACACCAGCCGAGGCCAGACCCAGACTTTGGAATCCGGCCGACCGAAGGGCTGCCTGACGACAGGACAACCCATTTGTTATGACTGCAGATGCTATCCTGTTCGGACATCTACATTTATGGTAGGTACAAAACTGTACTTTTCATTGCAGGTTCAACCCATTACCAATTCTCTGCACTGCCCTTTGGCTTATCTACTGCGCCCAGGGTCTTCACAAAATGCCTGGCACCAGTAATTGCATACTGCAGACAAAGAGGAATTCAAATATAGCCATACCTGGACGACTGCCTCATCCAAGCAGAAAGCAAGGACATTCTCTTACAGCATCTGGCTTTTGTAAAACACCTAAGTTCCCTAGGGTACACAGTAAACGAAAAGAAATCAAAACTAGTGCCCTCACAAAATATGACATTTCTGGGTGCCAGCTTGAATACAACGGCCCAGATGGCTTATCTGACGCCAGACAAACAACAACTAACTCAATACTTCAAAACAATGGCAACAAAGACCCAGCTCCCTGCAAGAAAAATTCTGCAGGCCTTGGGCTTCATGGCATCTTGCATACTACTAATACCATTTGCAAAACTGCATATGAGGAAAGTACAATGGTACCTAAAAAGCGTATGGACTCAACACAGCCACAGCTTGGAAACAATGATACCTCTCATTACCTGCCTTCAACAGGAGTTTCTATGGTGGTCACAGGCATGTCACCTTAACAAGGGTCAGCCTTTCACCTTACCCCCAGCCAGGCAAACTATGACAACAGATGCATCGGACTAAGCCTGGGGGGGCACACATGACAGGATGGTGTATTCAAGGCATATGGACTGCAGAACAAAGGAATCTGCACATCAATCAAAAAGAAATGCTAGCTGTACAGAATGCCCTGACAGCCTTCAAGGACATCTTACATCCAGGACAGCTTACAATAAGGACAGACAACACCACAGTAATGTGGTACACAAACAAACAAGGGAGTACACACTCCTACCCTCTATGCAGACGAGCAATGACCTTGTGGAACACAGCACTGGCTTACCAAGTTCAATTACAAGCTCAATTCCTGCCAGGAAAAAAGAACACATTGGCAGATGACCTAAGCAGAAACATCATGGATCCCCACGAGTGGAAACTGGATCCACAAGTATTTGCAATGATAACTCAAAAATGGGGGCACCCAGACATAGACCTGTTTGCCAGCCCCCAAAACTATCAGCTAACAAAATTTTGCACAAGGACGTTTCACCATCAAGCTTGGAAAGTGGACGCACTCTCATTCAGTTGGAAAATGCTGACAGTATATGCCTTCCCTCCACTGCCCCTTCTCACAAAGGTGCTGCTGAAAGTCAGGATGGAGAGACCCCGAATGATACTCATTGCCCCAGACTGGCCACGCCAGCACTGGTACCCTCTATTAAGGAATATGGCCCCGGGCCCGCCATGGATTTTACCACAAATTACTCATCTGCTCACACAGCAAGACAGTCTGATCCTACACAGCCAGCTCAAAACCTTAAATTTGGCTGCATGGCAAATCACCTAAGCAACCAACCAGCTCCTCATTCTCAAGCTGTTATGGAGGTTATTCTGGAAGCCAGGAGGCCCAGCACCAGGAAAGCCTACTCAGACAAATGGAAAATGTTTTGCGCCTAGAACCAAGCTAAAGGCCAAAATACCCTTCAGCCGGACATACCTCAGATTCTACAATATTTAACTGAGATGTTACACAAAGGCCTTTCTTTTTCATCTATTAAAATCCACTCTCCAGCTATTTCAGCTCACTACAACACGGATCCTCCCTTATTTTCACATCCACTTCTAAGGCAGTTTCTCAGAGGGGCCAAAAAGTATTAGGCCTCCCAGGAGAGCACCAACACCAACTTGGGACCTCAATTTTGTTCTGGAAAAACTTACGCTACCTCCTTTTGAACCAGCCTTCTCAGCTGACTTAAAGTTTATATCATGGAAGACTGCCCTGCTGCTAGCAATTACATCAGCCAGAAGAGTCTCAGAGCTTCAGGCACTAATGGCAGTAGAGCCTTTCCTCATTTTCCATCAAGACAGAGTTTCTCTACGAGCTAACCCCTCTTTTATGCCTAAGGTGGTATCCAGTGTGGCTCTAAATAAAACCATCCATTTACCCACCTTCTTTCCAAATCCACAGAACAAAGGAGAAAGACTCCTGCATTCCTTGGACATTCACAGGCAGCTACGTTACTACTTGGATAAAACTAAGGTTTTCAGAAAATCTGACCAGCTTTTTGTATCCTATGCTACAGCATCTCAAGGAAAGGCGATCTCAAAACAGACCATTTCCAAATGGATAGGACATTGCATACGTTTTTGCTACACCCACCATGGAAAACCAGTTCCTGCTAGCATAAGGCCCCACTCTACCAGGGCAGCAGCTACATCTACAGCCTTCCTCAGGGGGGTCCCAACCAAGGATATTCTGGAAGCTGCAACTTGGAGTTCAGTACACACCTTCACCAAACACTATCACTTACCACTTTACTCTAAGACTAGAGCTGGCTTCGCCACTGCAGTTTTGCAGGGCCTTCTATCCTCCTCTAACCCTGTTTGACTCCACCTCCCATCCTTAGCTTTGGGATTCTACCCAAGTGTGATGACTGCAGCAGGGTAACACGATGAACATATTACAGTTTTGTACCTACCATAAATGTAGATGTTTGAGTGTATACCCTGCTGCAGTCCAGGTTACCCTCCCTCCATCTCCTCTGACCTAACTAAAACCTTTCAATACCTTAAAATCTGATACAACCTTTGTGGTGTATTTGCTTATAGCTGGAGGGATGTTTTGGTTGATAAACTTTTATTATTGGTACTATCTACTGACCACCTGACATCTGGGGCAAGAAAAACTGAAGAAAATGGCGTCTGATGCCTCTTCGATACCCCTGGCGCACTGACTTCAGGGAAGAAGCGACAGCAACCGACGCCGGACCAAGACTTTGGAATTCAGGCCGACTGCGGGACCGCCTGACGGCAGGATAACCCTAGTGTGATGACTGCAGCAGGGTATACACTCGAACATCTACATTTATGGTAGGTACAAAACTGTACTTTTTGATTCCTTGGAGGCCTCATGCAGGGCCACAGTTACTGGATCTGAGATGAGAAGGCATGCCTGGCTCAAGGAGCAAAATCTGCCTGATCATGTTAAAGCTAAATTGTTGGATGCCCCTTTACAGCATGATACTCTGTTTGGTAATAAGGCAGAAGAGGTTTTAAAGAAAATGGAAGACAAAGCTAAATCTATGCAAACTCTAAAAGACTTCTTACAAGTGCAGCCGCCCAGATTCAGTAGGCACTGGCCTACTAAAAATTGGTCCTTTCCTGTGTCCAACAGAGCCTCTCAAGGCAAATCCAGGCACTCAAAAGGCCCTAGATACCAATCACAGGGTTCTTACAGGTCAAAGCAATCGGGTGCCTCCACCTTCATTTCTGGAGGAACCAAAGCACAACCCTACAGTAAGCAGCCTCAATGACTTCCCTCTACCATTGCCAAGCACTTATCTTTTGGCAGCCCCCTTGGGGGGGAAATTAGCACTTCATGCTCAAAATTGGTAGTTAATTACCCAGGACAAGTGGGTATTAAACATAGTATCATTAAACATAGTATCCCAGGGGGTACAGATTTCATTTCCATACTTTGCCAGTTCCAAACGGTTGGCCAGATCTGCCACAAAATCAATGGGCAGAGGCTCAGAAGCAAGTTACGTCCCTCATAGATATGAGGGCTATTCAACCAGTACCAGAACAGTAAAAAGGACAAGGTTTTTATTCAAGATTGTTCCTGGTACCCAGAAAAGACCATGCCTGGCGTCCATTACTAGATTAATCGATTTTGAACACATTCCTGGTCATTCCAAAATTCAAAATGCTGACTTTACAACAGCTACTGCCTATGCTGGGCAGGAACGCTTGGTTAATGACTCTAGACTTGAGGCATACCTGCATATCCCAATAAGGGAATCGTGCAGGATACCTCCACTTCAAGGCAGGTTTTATGCATTACCAATTCTCTGCACTGCCCTTTGGCTTATCTACTGTGCCCAGGATCTTTACAAAGTGCCTGGCACCAGTAATTGCATTTTGCAGACAAAGAAGCATACAAATTTATCCTTACCTGGACTGTCTCGTTCAAGCAGAGAACAAGGACGTTCTTCTTCAACATCTTGCGTTTGTAAAAAGGCTTCTAACATGCCTAGGGTACACAATAAACGAAAAGAAATCGCAACTGGTACCCTCTCAGTTACATTCCTGTGTGCAAGCTTGAATACATCTGCCCAGATGGCTTAACTTATGCCAGACAAACAAAGGCAACTGACTATATACTTCCAACAGATGGCAACAAAAACCCAGTTGTCTGCAAGACAAATTCTGCAGACTTTGGGGTTCATGGCATCCTGCATTCTACTAATTCCATATGCAAGACTGCATATGAGGAAACTTCAATGGTACCTAAAAGGTTTATGGAGTCAACATTGTCACAGTCTGGAAACAATGATTCCTCTCATTCTCTGTCTACAACAGGGGTTTCTTTGGTGGGGAGAGATGTCACCAAAACTGGGGGCAGTCATTCACTCTACCCCCTGCCACCCAAACCCTAACAACAGACTAATCAGACTATGCTTGGGGGGCCCACCTGGCGGGGGAGATGCATTCAGGGCATATGGAGCCCAAAACAAGTGCATCTGCATATCAACCAGAAAGAGATGCTAGCTGTTCAGAATGTCCTGACAGCCTTCAAGGACTTTCTTCATCCAGGACAACTACTGATAGATGGACAGCACCACAGTTGTGGTACATAAGCAGGGGGGTACACATTCCTACCCCCTTTGCAGACTAACCCTGGCATTGTGGAATACAGCCTTGACTTACCAAGTACATCTTCAAGCTCAATTCCTGCCAGGAAAACAAAATACTCTGGCAGACGACCTAAGCAGAAATCTTATGGACCCGCACGAGTGGAAACTGGATCCACAAATCTTCAGCATGGTAACACAAAAATGGGGGATCCCTGACAGATCTATTTGCCTCTCCCCAAAATTATCAACTGGACAAATTCTGCACAAGGACTTATCGCAGACAAGCATGGAAAGTGGATGGCCCTATCCTTCAGTTGGAAAAACCTATCAGTGTATGCCTTTCCACCTCTGCCTCTTCTCTCCAAAGTCTTACTAAAGGTTCAACAGGAAAAACCAAAACTGATCCTAATTGCTCCGGACTGGCCTTGCCAGCACTGGTACCCAATTCTAAAGAGTATGTCTCAACTCCCTGCTTGGTACTTGCCTCAAATACCTCATCTACTGTCTCAGCAGAACAGTCAAATTCTGCACACTCATCTCCAAACTCTGAACCTTGCAGCATGGCTGATCATGTAATTATTCAAACAACACCTCTCAGTAAATCTGTGATGGATGTCATTTTAGAAGCCAGAAGGCCTAGTACTAGAAAATCTTATGCTGATAAATGGAAGAGATTCTGTGCTTGGAATCAAGCACAAGGAACGGACACAGCAAAACCAAATATCCCTCAGATTTTACAATACTTCACTGAGATGCTTGACAAGGGCCTATCTTTTTCTTCAATTAAAATCCATGCCTCTGCCATATTGGCTCATTACAACACGGAGCCTCCCATCTTTTCTCATCTTCTGCTAAAACAGTATCTTAGAGGGGCCAATAATTTAAGGCCTCCCAGAAGATCACAAACTCCTGCATGGGACCTCAGTTTTGTGCTGGAAAAACTCACCCTGCCTCCTTTTGAACCAGCAGCTACTGCAGATATAAAGTTTTTATCTTGGAAAAACTTTCCTTTTGGCAATCACTTCAGCAAGAAGGGTTTCAGAATTACAGGCTCTCATGGCTGTGGATCCTTTTATTACATTTTACCCAGATGGTGTCCCTCAGAACCAATCCTTCCTTTATGCCTAAGGTGGTATCCAGTGTGGCTCTTAACCAAACTATTCACCTGCCAACATTTTACCCAAATCCACAGAACAAGGGGGAGCGGATTCTGCATTCATTGGACGTACGCAGACAACTAAGAATGTTCTTCATGTTTCACTGTTGCAGTCATTACATTTGGGTAATCTGCTGGCAGGTTGCCCTCAGTCGACCCGACTTCCAAAGTCTTGGGTCCTGCGTCAGTTGCTGTCTTCTCTTCCATGACGTCAGGTCGTCAGGGTATAAAACATGCAGCTGATGCCATTTTCTTTAGTCTTTCTTGCCGCGCGGTGCCCGAAGCAGAAGCATTTCGCAAGTGCCGGTCGGCCGACTACTGAAATATTCAAGTTGGAGTTTCAGAACCGAAGTCTTCACTAAAGTTAAGTACCCCGTTGGGGAAACTTTTTTTCTTGCTTTTTACTGACGTCAGAAAAAGTTAATTACTGTATTACTTGTGGGAAGCAAATACCTTATAAGGATTTCCATATATACTGTATTCCTTGCCTAGGCCCTGATCACAACGTGCCTGGCTTTCGTTTTTTTGCTAGATTTAACCGACGGCACTATTAAGCGTCGGTATATTTTTGCATCCAAGTATTTTGGAAACATTTAACTACCCAGAAATGTCGTCAGATAGCAATCAGACTACTGGAGTACATAAAAAACGCAAAGAAAAGGGCAGAGAAAGACGGTCGAGATCCAAAACCAACGACAAAGCTTCTCCTAAGCCAGTCACCGGTACTCGAGGTGCTTTCGCAGCCCCTGATACCCACTACCTTGGAGTCACAGGCCTCTACCGACACCCATGTGGAGTCCGGCATGCCTCAAGATATTGGACCAATGGATGTATCTCTCTCAGATGGGTCTGGAGCCGTTGAGCAGGCACCGGCTTCTGAGGGTGTATTCAGACCTCAACATTTTTATATCAAACCGAAAGCTGCAAAACTTAAGGCAAAGACACCTTCTAAAACTAAAAAACGACTCCTGAGCCATGTGCACAGGCCTCTATGCCTAAAAAACAGATGATCAAAGTGGCTGAAGACCTTATTACCTTGATCAGGGGTACCCATCCCCCTCCAGATAAGAGGCCTAGGCAAGACGCTGACTATGAATCTTCAGATAGGGGTTCTATTTCTTCTGATTCCTCTTCTGATCAGGAATTATTTTTACCTCCCTATGAGGATTCTGATGCTGAGGAGTCTATTCCATCTGCATCTCCTCCTGAGGATTATTAATTTGGAAAAACCTTGCATACTTTGAGGGAGCATTTTCACTGGGAGAGTCAAGACTTCTCAGAATCAAAAGAGGCTTGAGGATTTCCTTCTCCCTCAGCACAAGCCTTTAGCCATTCCCCCTGTTTTAGACATTGTGGATGGTGTGATTTCAGAGTCAAGCCTTACCCCTTACCTCCGGCTCCCAGTAAGCCTGACTGGTTATTATAGGGTCCCTGACTCTCATAAATTTTTATTTAGAAACCCTGCTGCTGATCCTGAAACTATTTCACAGGGTCCAAAGGGAGTTTATAGGTTCATAGGTAGGTACTAGGCTATCGGCCCTAGGACCCATACAAGCCTAGCCAAAAAATGTACCCTGGCTTTCGCCACCCAAGAAAATTATTTTCCTCTGCCCCTGTCGAGCAGAGCCACAGAAGTGATCCCCGGGGTGAATTTCCCATTTCCCATCCAATCATCAGGATTTTTCTTGAAGAGTGCTAATGAGGAGCTCTGTTTGACATAGAGATGTAGTCTGTTCCAGAGTATGGGAAGTCTCTGGGACAGGAATCTATCCCTCCAGCATGTTCTGTTTATTGTGGTAACAAGGTTTAGGTCCCTAGAGCGTGTAGCTCGGAGTGATTGGGATTTCTTTAAGTGGAGCATGTCCAACAGCTCTGGGTTTGACATAGCTTTGTATGTTAGGCAGAGATCGCCCCTGAGTAGGCGATATGCGATGGAGTAAAGCTGTAGTTTTTTGAGATGGTCTGCATAGGGCATCTGCTTGAGGCCAGTAATCCTCTTTGTGATGTATTTCTGTGGTCTTTCCAGTTGTTGTAGATGTCTTGTGAGGTACATACCAAAAGGGGTGTTGTACTCTATAATGGGTCTAATGAGTGATGAGTAAAGGGGAACAATGACCTCTTTTTTTTCTGGATGAGAATCCTTTTGTGATGAGATGAGCCACGTAGAAGGATTTCCTGACCACTGTGGCAATGTGATTATCAAAGGAGAGACTACTGTCCACCTGTGTCCCAAGGTCTCATCACATTTTCGGCATTAAGTAGACTACCAGCTATGTGGTAGTTCATGGGTATAGAGTTTTTACCAAAGGGGATGATAATACACTTTTTGGCATTGAGCTTCAGGCCATGGCTTTGACACCAGGTATCTGTCTCAGTGAGGCCCTTTTGTAGTTTGTCCACATCGTTACGAGTTTCGATTATGGCTCCTAGTTTGCAGTCATCTGCAGACTTTGTTAGCCAAAGACCTTCTGTGTTGGCCTGCACTTCAGAGAAGTAGATACTAAACAGGAGAAGACCCAGGACTGGACCCTGTGGTACTCCACTTGTCACTGGTCTGATGTCGGATTTGGAATCTGCTACTTTCACAGTGTGGGTTCTGTCTGTGAGCCAGTTGGCAACCCATCTTGTGACATAGGGATTTATACCTAGTTTAGTGAGCTTATCTATAATTCCAGAGTGGGGGATGGTGTCAAAAGCCTTGGCGAGATCTAGATAAGCTGTGTGAACCATTTTACCCTCATCTATGGCTTTGGTGACTGCTTCAAAGAAGTCAGTCAGGTTTAGGAGACATGATTTGCCTTTTACAAATCCAAACTGGGGTAGGGTCCAGAGTTTGGAGATTACCAATATGTTTGAGTTCCACTATGATTCCATGGCCTTGCAGACCAGGCTCGTCAGGCTAATGGGGCGGTAGTTCCCGGGGTCCGTCATGGCTCCCCCTTTGTGGAGTGGGATAACCATCGCGGTGCGCCATTCAGTGGGTACAAAGCCTGAAGTGAGGCAATGATTGAACATGATACTTAGGTAGGGTGCCAGTTCATTCTGTAGTTCATGTAGAACGCAGCCTGGGATATTGTCAGGTCCCATTGATGCTGTGTTCTTGGCTTTGGAGAGTGTGTTTTTTTACCTGTACAGCCGTGATTATAGGACATTTGCATTCTTCTGGTATAGAGATGGGCCCTCTAGGGGGTGAGGGGGGTAAAGTTAGCACTGAACCTATCTGCTAGGATGTTGGCAATATCAGTTGGTTCTGTATATTTAGTGCCATTGTGCTGTAACTCGGAGTAGATCTGAGTGTTCCCATTTAGATTCTTGACATAGCTATAGAATGCTTTGTGGTTGTCATTAGAGTCTGTGGCAATTTTGTTTTCGTAACTAGCTTTGGAGGATTTTATGAGGGATCTCCGCTTCTTACTGAGGTTGACCAGGGAGTTCCTCCAGTCATGGGATTTTACTCTTTTTTTTTGCAACAGTTTCTTTCTTCTGTTGTAGAGTTTGTTTATGGCAGAGGATCACCAGATTGGCTTCCTTTTTTTGGAGGATAACATCTTGGTTCTATTAGGGATAGCATGATCCATGCACTCGTGTAAGTGCTTATAAAGTGCATTTGTGTAGGATTCGGAAGTCATATCTCTATTGTCCGTCTGCATGAGTGTCATGAAGTTTGCCACTTCTGTCTTAAGAAGTGTGAAGTTGGCTTTGGAGAAGTTTTTTACGATGGTTTCCCTAATTGGGGGTGGGGGTGGGATGTGGATGTCTAGGTTGATTAGCTTGTGGTCGGATCTGACCAACAAGGAATTGACCTCTGGTGTGGAACACCAGTTTCCCATGTTGGTAATGACCAGGTCTAGGATATTGCTGCCCCTGGTTGGGGGTGTGAATAAGTTGATCCAAGGCGTTGGAATTTATGAATTCTAGAAAATGTTGAGCAAAAGAGTTGGTACATGAGTAGGTTTCCCAGTTAATGGTGGGGTAGTTGAAATCCCCCATTATTAGGGTGTTGGGTTGTACCCTAATACTTTAGTTGCACTTGGATAATCTCAGATGCATTATGCTGTGCAACTCGCCTGGAGGTGTGGATATCCTTAATGAATATGGACACGCCTCCACCTTTAGTGCTTCGTTCTGGGTTAGGTGGCCGGAAGGTGTGGTATGAATTGTAGCCTGGTAATGCAGGGGTGCTCTCTGGAGCTTTGAACCAGGTCTCTGTCACTGCACAGATGTCAATGTTCTCCATTTTAAGGAGTGCCTCGAGTGTGTGCATTTTGAGGTTTATTTAAGGCCTCAACAGCAAAAAACCCTACCCCCTCCGACAGAGATTCAAGGGCATTGGACAGATGGGGGGAAAAGGTTTATACATCTGCAACCTTGGCAATCAGAGCCTTAAACTGTCAACTTCATATGCTTAAGTACCAACAACATGTTATGGGTTTACTGAAACAGAAAATGATGTTGATTTCAGAATGTGCAGAAAATAAGGAATTGCAGGAATTATTGCATGCAGATGAACAAGTTGGAAAGCATACTTTGCAATGTGGTTTCGATTCTTTAGACAGTTACTGGATCTGTGATTAGGAGGCATGCCTGGTTAAAGGAACAAAATTTGCCTGATCATGTTAAAGCTAAATTGCTAGATGCACCTTTACAGCATGATTCTCTGTTTGGTATTAAGGCAGAAGAGGTTTTGAAGAAAATGGAAGACAAAGCTAAGTCTATGCAAACTGTTTAAAATTTCTTGGAAGTGCAGCCACCTAGATTCAGTAGACATTGGCCTACAAAAAATTGGTCCTTTCCTGTGTCAGACAGAGCTCAAAGGGGCAAATCCAGACGCCCTAAGGGTTCCAGGTACCAGGCTCAAGACTCATACAGGTCAAAGCAATGGGGATGCATCCACCTCCAAATCTGGAGGAGATAAAGCACAAACCTACAGAAAGCAATCCCAATGACTTCCCTCTGCCTACACCAAGCACTTGCCTTTTGGCAGCACCCATAGCGGGAAAATTAGCACCTTTTGCTCAAAATTGGCAGTTAATAACCCAGGACAAGTGGGTACTAAACATCGTATCACAGGGATACAGATTCCATTTCCACACTCTGCCAATGACAAATGGTTGGCCAGATCTGCCAAAAAAACAATGGGCAGAGGTACAGAAACAGGTTACTTCCCTCATGGATATGGGGGCCATTCAGACAGTACCAGAACAGGAAAAAGGACAAGGTTTTTACTTGACTGTTCTTGGTACCCAGAAAGGACCAGGCCTGGTGGCTAATACTGGATTAATCGATTTTGAACACATACATTGGCATTCCAAATTTCAAAATGCTCACCTTGCAACAGCTTCTGCCCATGCTGGGCAAGAATGCTTGGCTGGTGACTAGACCTAAAAGAGGCATACCTACATGTCCCAATAAGATAGTCATGCAGAAGATACCTCAGATTCAAGGCTGGCTTAATGCATTACCAATTCTCTGCACTGCCCTTTGGCTTATCTACTGTGCCCAGGGTCTTTACAAAGTGCCTGGCACCAGTAATTGCATTTTGCCAACAAAGGAGTATTCAGATGTATCCTTACTTGGACTACTGTCTCATTCAAGCAGAGAACAAGGACACTCTTCTACGACACCTGGTATTTGTGAAAAGGCTTCTAACCTGCCTAGGGTACACAATAAACGAAAATAAGTCACAACTGGTACCCTCTCAAAATATAACATTCCTGGGTGCAAGCTTGAAAACAACTGCCCAGATGGCTTACCTCACGCCAGACAAACAAAGGCAACTGACTACTTACTTCAAACTGATGTCAACAAAAACCCAATCTTCTGCTAGACAAATTCTGCAGGCTCTGGGCTTCATGGCATCCTGCATTCTACTAATTCCATATGCAAGACTGCATATGTGGAAACTTCAGTGGTACCTAAAAAGCTTATGGAGTTAACATTCACAGTCTGGAAACAATGATTCCTCTCGTCCTCTACCTGCAACAGGAGTTTCTATGGTGGGCAAAGGCCTGTCACCAAAACATGGGACGGCCCTTCACTCTACCCCCTGCCAATCAGATCTTAACAGACGCATCAGATTATGCTTGAGGGGCCAACATGGCAGGAAGATGCATTCGGGGCATATGGGCACCAAATCAAATGCATCTACATATCAACCAGAAAGAGATGCTGGCTGTTCAAAATGCCTTAACAGCTTTCAAGGACTTACTTCATCCAGGACAACTACTGATAAGGACGGACAACACCACAGTCATGTGGTATATAAACAAGCAAGGAGGCACACACTCATACCCCCTTTGCAGATTAGCCATGGCACTGTGGGACACAGCTTTGATCTACCAAATAAATCTTCAAGCTCAATTCCTGCCAGGAAAACAAAACACTCTGGCAAACGATTTAAGCAGAAGCCTTATGGATCCTCACGAGTGGAAACTAAATCCACAAGTCTTCAGCATGATAGCACAGAAATGGGGGGAGCCCAGACATAGACCTATTTGCCTCTCCTCAAAATTATCAACTGAAAAGATTCTGCACAAGGACGTATCACAGACAAGCATGGAAAGTGGACGTCCTATCCTTCAGTTGGAAAAACCTATCAGTTTACGCCTTCCCTCCTCTGCCTCTTCTACCCAAGGTCCTCCTAAAAGTCGGACAACAAAAGCCAAAGATGATGATTACCCCGGACTGGCCCCACCAATACTGGTACCCAATTCTAAGGAATTTGTCTCAATACCCAGCTTGGATCTTGCCTCAAAAAACACAACTACTGTCCCAGCAAAACAATCCGATCCTGCACAACCAACTACAGACTCTGAACCTGGCAGCATGGCTAATCCTGTAATCATACAGACGACACCTCTTAGTAAAGCTGTGATGGATGTCATTTTGGAATCCAGAAGGCCTACTACTAGAAAATCTTATGCTGACAAATGGAAGAGATTCTGTGCTTGGAATCAAATACAAGGAACTGATACAGCAGAACCATATATTTCTCAGATATTACAATACTTAACTGAGATGCTTGACAAAGGCCTATCTTTCTCATCAATCAAAATCCATGCCTTTGCCATTTCGGCTCATTACAATACAGAGCCACCAATCTTTTCTCATCCTTTACTAAAGCAGTATCTTAGAGGAGCCAAACATTTAAGGCCTCCTAGAAGATTACCATTACCTGTATGGGGACCTCAGTTGTGTTGGAAAAGCTCACCCTGCCTGCATTTGACCAGCCGCTACCGCTAATATAAAGTCCTTATCATGGAAGACAGCTCTGCTACTAGCAATTACTTCAGCAAGAAGAGTTTGAGTTACAGGCCCTCATGGCTGCAGAGCCTTTTATCATATTTTATCCAAACAGGGTGTCTCTGAGGACAAATCCTACTTTTATGCCTAAGGTCGTTTCCAGTGTGGCTCTTAATCAAACAATTCATCTACTAACTTTTTATCCAAATCCGCAGAACAACAGGGAGAGAATTCTGCATTCCTTGGACGTACACAGACAGCTAAGGTTCTACTTGAGCAGGACTAAAGCTCTAAGAAAAACTGAGCAGTTACTAGTGTCATATGCTGCAGTTTCAGAAGGAAAGGCTGTTTCAAACCATACAATTTCAAAGTGGATAACCCATTGCATCAGTTTCTGCTACTTACACCATGGCAGACCTGTGCCCAAGGGCATTAGGTCTCACTCCAGGGCTGCAGCTACTTCAGCAGCCTTCCTCAGAGGAATACCAACCAAGGACATTCTAGAGGCTGCTACTTGGAGTTCTGTTCACACCTTTACAAAGCATTACCATTTGCCTGTCTACTCTAAGTACAGGGCAGGCTTTGCCACTGCAGTGCTGCAGGGCCTTATAGCCTCACCTAATGCTGTTTAGCTCCTGCCTCCAAACCATAGCTTTGGGATTCTACCCAAATGTAACGACTGCAACAGTTTAACACGAAGAACATAGTACAGTTGTGTACACTTACCATAAATGTAGATGTTCGAGTGTATTCACTGTTGCAGTCCAGGTTACCCTCCCACATTCCCCCTGTCATTCTACAGTTTATCTTTCCTTCTCTGTCTTCTACAACATATGGGGTCTATTTGCTTGTAGACGAAGGTAAAGTTTATATTAATGCATATGTGTGTGTGTGTGTGTGTGTGTGTGTGTGTGTATATATATATATATATATATATATATATATATATATATATATATATATATATATATAATATTGCTACCTTTTTGGGGGCACGAAAAACTAAAGAAAATGGCGTTGGCTGCATGTTTTCTACCCCAGACGACCTGACATCATGGAAGAGAAGACAGCAACCGACCCAGGAACCAAGATTTTGGAATTCAGGCTGACTGAGGGCAACCTGCCAGCAGATTACCCAAATGTAATGAGTGCAACAGTGAGTACACTCTAACATCTACATTTATGGTAAGTGTACACAACTGTACTTTCTACTTAAACAGGACCAGATCTCTAAGAAAGCAACTACTGGTGGCATTTGCTTCAGCATCAGAGGGGAAGGCTATATCAAAGCAGATTATTCCTAAGTGGATAACCACTGCATTCGTTTCTGCTACTTGCATCATGGTAAACCTGTGCCCAAAGGAATCTGGTCACATTCCACCAGGGTTGCCTCTACCTCAGCAGCTTTTCTCAGAGGAGTTCCAACCAAAAACATTTTAGAAGCTGCTACTTAGAGCTCTGTTTATACCTTCACAAAGCATTATCATTTGCTTCTCTTCTCTAAATCCAGGGCAGGCTTTGCCACTGCAGTTCTGCAGGGCCTTATAGCCGCTCCTAATACTATTTAGTTCCATCCTCCCATCCATAGCTTTGGGATTCTACCCAAATGTAATGACTGCAACAGTGAAACATGAAGAACATAGCACAGTTTGTGTACACTTACCATAAATGTAGATGTTCGAGTGTATTCACTGTTGCAGTCTGGGTTACCCATTTGCCATCCCCCTTTTCTATAACTTCTCTTGCTGTCACTATATTCTAAAGCCTTTGTGGTGTATTTGCTTTTAGATGAAGGTAAAGTTTATGTTGCTAAAAGTGCATTTACATATATTGCTGTTTATATATATATATATATATATATATATATATATATATATATATATATATATATATATATATATATAGTGTGTGTGGGGTTTTTTTGCTCCCCATTTGGGGGGCACTGACATCTGGGGCTTGAAAAACTGAATAAAATGGTGTCTGCTGCATGTTTTATACCCCTGACATCATGGAAGAGAAGACAGCATCTGACGCAGGACCCAAGACTTTGTTATTCAGGCTGACTGAGGGCAACCTGCCAGCAGATTACCCAAATGTAATGACTGCAACAGTGAATGCACTCTAACATCTGCATTTATGGTAAGTGTGCACAACTGTACTTTACCATCCCTCAGTAAACAAGTGATGGATGTCATTTTGGAGGCAAAGAGGCCTAGCACTAGAAAATCTTATGCTGAAAAATGGAAAAGATTCTGTGCCTAGAACCAAACTCAAGGGATGGGCGCAGCAGCGCTCAATTTACCTCAGATTCTTCAATATTTAACTGAGATGCTTCACAAGGGCCTTTCTTTTTCCTCCATCAAAATTCATGCCTCAGCCATTTCAGCTCATTACAACACAGAACTACCCTTCTCTCATCCACTGCTCAAGCAGTTCCTCAGAGGGGCCAAAAACTTAAGACCACCCAGGAGAGCCCTAACTCCAGCCTGGGACCTTAACTTTGTATTGGAAAAACTCACTCTAACTCCTTTTGAGACAGCTGCAAGTGCAGAGTTGAAATTCCTTTCTTGGAAAACAGCCTTCCTTTTAACCATCACTTCAGCAAGAAGGGTATCTGAATTACAGGCCCTTATGGCAGTGGAGCCTTTCATCATATTTCATGTGGACAGTGTGTCCCTCAGGACCAATCCCTCCTTCATGCCCAAGGTGTAGTATCCAGTGTGGCTCTTAATCAGTCCATTCATTTGCCAACCTTCTTCCCTAATCCACAGAACAAAGGGGAACGGATACTGCACTTAGATTTTACTTGGACAGGACTAAACCTCAAAGGAAATCTGACCAACTGCTGGTGGCATTTGCTGCAGGGGCAGAGGGGAAGGCCATTTCAAAGCAAACCATTTCTAAATGGATAGGCCATTGCATTAATTTCTGTTATAAGCACCATGGAAAACCTACCCTACAGGGGATAAGACCACACTCAACCAGGGCTGCATCTACCTCTACAGCCTTTCTCAGAGGTGTCCCTACCAGGGACATCCTAGAAGCTGCTACCTGGAGTTCTGTACATAATTTCATGTAGCTTTGCCATTTGCCAATTTTCTTTAAATCCAGAGCAGGCTTTGACACTGCAGTCTTGCAGGGCCTTATAGCTGGTCCAAATGCTACCTAAATTCCTCCTCCCATCCTTAGCTTTGGGAATCTACCCAAATGTGATGACTGCATCAGTGAAATACAAAGAATGTAGTACAGTTGTTTACACTCACCATAAATGTAGATGTTCGAGTGTATTCACTGTTGCAGTCCTGGTTACCCTCCTTCCAGGCCCTGCCTTCTTTTGGCTATACCTCTATTCTCCTTTACTATGTTTAAAAGCTTTTTGGTGTATTTGCTTTTTTGTTGGAGGGATAATCTTGCATATATATATTTAATTGCTTCCCATTAGGGGGGCACCTGACATCTGGAGCAAGACAAACTGATGTAATGGCATCGGCTGCATGCTTTATACCCCTGACTACCTGATGTCATGGAAGATGAGACTGCAACCAACGCAGGACCCAAGACTTCGATAATAGGCCAACTGAGGGCTACTGCAAGCAGATAACCCAAATGTAATGACTGCAACAGTGAATGCACTCTAACATCTACATTTATGGTAAGTGTACTTTCCTCCTCTTCAAAACCCGGGAGTGCTAAGCCACCCCCCCCCCATGGTAAGAACTCACAGTGACTTCACGCTTCCACCCCCTACCTCTGCCCACCTGCTCTTGCCCCTAGGAGGCAAACTCTCCTTCCACGCAAGCACCTGGGCCACCAATTACCAACGACCACTGGGTCCTCAACATAGTGTTCCAGGGATACAAATTTTATTTCCGCACTCAACCAACCCCAAAAGGGTTCCCAGATCTTCCCCTAAACCAGTGGGCAGAGGCCAAAAACAAGTCTTTTCCTGTTCTCGGTGAGGGCAATAGAGCATGTTCCTGCAGAGCAGGTAGGCCAAGGTTTCTACTCCAGACTCTTCCTGGTACCCAGAAAAGAGGGCACCTAGCACCCCATCCTCGATCTATCCATTGTAAACTCTTTCCTGGTGATACCAAAATTCAAAATGCTCACCCTCCAGCAACTTCTACCTATGCTCTCCAAGCTTGGTTAGCCACCCAGAGGCCTACCTACACATCCCCAATCAGGGAATCTTGCAAGAAATATCTCCGTTTCAGGGCAGGATCACTGCACTTTCAGTTCTCTGCACTTCCCTTTGGCTTATCCACTGCTCCCAGAGTTTTCTCAAAATGCCTGGCTCCCGGAATTGCTTTTTGCAGACAAAGAAATATTCAAATTTACCATGTTTAGACAACTGCCTGATTTCAGGCAGACAGGATAAGCTGCTAAAGCACCTGACCTTTGTAAAGGACCTACTGACCTCCGTGGGGTATACTATCAATGAAAATAAATCCAAACTAGTACCCACGCAAAAAATTGTATTCCTGGGAGCAAGCCTGGACACTGCATCCCAGATGGCATTCCTTATATCAGAAAAACAAACCTACCTGACAGCCTACTTCTCTTAGCTAGCCACCAGATCCCAGTTGTCCACAAGGAAAATCCTGCAAGCTCTGGGGTTTGGCTTCTTGCATTCCACTCATTCCATATGCCAGACTGCATATGAGGAAACTGCAATGGTACCTAGAAAGCCTTTGGTGTCAACACTCCCAAGACCTGGAAACTCTTATACCAATGATACATTGCTTAAGGAAAGATTTCCTTTGGTGGTCAGCAACATGCAACCACAAGGGACTACCCTTTTCACAACCCCCATGCCACCAAGACCCTCACCACAAACGCATCAGACTATGCCTGGGGTGCACACCTGATGGCAGGTGCATTCAGGGCCAGTGGATCCCATACCAAATACATCCGCACAGCAACCAAAAAGAGATGTTAGCTGTTCAGCAAACTCTGACATCCTTCAGATCCCTACTCTTCCCGGGGCCTCTACTGATCAAAACAAACACCACTGTGATGTGGTATATCAACAAACAGGGATGGACTCACTTGTACCCTCTGTGCAGGCTCGCCATGACCCTTTGGCACACAGCAGCCATGCAAATACACCTGCTAGCACAATTCCTGCCAGGCTCTCTCAACTCTCTGGCTGACAACTTAAGCAGAAATCTTCTGGACCCACACAAGTGGCAGCTAGACCAAAGAACTTTCACCCTTGTAACCCAGAAATGGGGCACCCCGAAGGTCGACCTCTTAGCTTCCCACTCCAACAATCAGCTCAGCAAAGTCTACACCTGGGAACCTCACAGCAAGACCTGGGATGTGGATGCTCTATCCTTCCAGTGGGTCAACCTCTTGGTCTGTACATTCCCCCCTCTACCACTCATTACAAGGGTATTGCTCAAAATAAGGGAGGAAAAACCAAGGACAATCCTGATTGCCTCAGACTGGCCACGCCAGCACTGGTACACTCTGTTGCGAAGCTGGTCACCACTGCCACCATGGCATCTCCCTCAGATCCCAACACTCCTGACACAGAGGAATGCAGAATTCACACATCCCAATTGCAGACCCTCAGTCTGGCAGCCTGGCTTATTCCCTGACCATTACACAAGCTGCCAATTGAAGCAAACAAGTTCTAGATGTTATACATGAGGCCAGATGCCCTAGCACTAGAAAGTCTTATGCTGACAAGTGGAAAAGGATGTTCGTGTTACACTGCTGCAGTCATCATACTTGGGTTATCCTGCCGTCAGGCGGTCCCGCAGTCTGCCAGAGTTCCAAAGTCTTCGTCCGGCATCGGTTGCTGTCGCTTCTTCCCTGACGTCAGTGCACCATGGGGTATATAAGACGCATCCGACGCCATTTCTCCAGTCTTTCTTGCCGCACGGTGCCCGAAGCAGAAGCAGTTCGCAAGTGCTGGTCGGCCAACTCCTGAGATTTTCAAATCGAATTTCAGACCGAAGTCTTCATAAAGCGAAGTACCCCGTTGGGGAACCTTTTCTTGCCTCAGTCCGATGTCAGAAAAAGTTAACAATTGTATTTCTTGTGGGAAGCAAATACCTCCTATGGACTTTCATTCTTATTGTATTCCTTGCCTAGGCCCAGACCATGACGTCACAGGTTGTCTGTTTTGTGCTAGGTTTAATAAACGAACTATTAAACGTCTGTTTGATTTCGCCCGACATTATTTTGGTAGGAAATTTAATTATACCATGCCGTCAGAGCAGCCGACAACCAGAATGCATAAAAAATGCAAAGATAAGAACAGGCAGCCGAAATCCAAACCTGACTCCGAGGCCTCTGCTAGGCCAGTCGCCGGTTCTCCGGTTTTCAGTGAGGTGCCTACGCAGCCCCCTGACGACCGCTGATTTAGAACCCCAGGCGACATCCGATTCACAAGCGGAGATTGCTAGGCCTCCACGGCCTTTACCTTTAGGCTCTTCAGACTCCATGCCTGAAGGAGATTCCGGTGCAGTTGAAACGCCTTCAGTTGCAGAAGGTGTCTTCAGACCGACTACACTCACTATTAAATCCTATGCAAAACTGAAAACTCCTTTAAAAACAAAGAAGACTGTACAGCAGTCTCCAGTACAGGGCCCCATGCCTAAGAAACAGATGCTTAAGATGGCTGAAGACTTAATTGCCCTAATTAGGGGTGCCCATCCCCCTCCTGATAAAAGGCCAAGGCAGGAGGAGGACTACGCTTCCTCTGACCAGGTTTCAATTTCATCAGACTCTTCTGAGGAACAGGAATTCTCCTTTCCCCCTTATGAAGATTCTGATGCTGAAGAGTCTATCCCTTCTGCATCTCCCCCAGAAGACTACTCTTTTGGGGAAACCTTACATAGTGTGAGGGAACATTTCCACTGGGAAGGCCAGAATTACTCTGATTCTAAGAAAAGGCTCCGAGAGTTCCTTTTACTACCCCAGCACAGACCACTTGCTATTCCACCTGTTAGACATTGTGGATGATGTTTATTCAGAATCTAGCCTTAACCCAGATTCACTACCTCTTGCAACAGCCAAACCAGACAGATACTACAGAGTCCCTGACTCAGACAAATTCCTGTATAAAAGCCCTGTTGCTGACCCGGAAACCATTTCCCAGGGTCCCAAAGGGGTTAAGGCCTCTATTGCTAAAAATCCTGTGCCATCTGAAAGGGATTCTAAAGCACTAGACAGATGGGGAAAGAAAGTATATACCTCAGCTACTCTAGCTATGAGGGCCTTAAATTGTCAGTTTCACATGCTGAAATATCAACAATATCTGATGTCTCAATTAAAACAAAAAATGCTCGCACATACAGAACAGCCAGATTACAAGGAAATGCAAGATTTGTTGCATTCAGCTGAACAAGTAGGAAAACATACTTTGCAATGTGGATTTGATTCATTGGAAGCTTCTTGTAGAGCAGCAGTGACGGGGTCTGTCATACGTAGGCATGCTTGGTTAAAAGAACCAACTTTACCTGATTATGTTAAAGCAAAGTTATTGGATGCACCTTTACAGCAGGATGTTTTATTTAGTGTAAAAGTAGAAGAAGTTTTAAAGAAAATGGAGGATAAGGCAAAATCTATGCAGATGGTCAAGGATTTTTTACAGGTTCAACCCCCTCGTTTCAGCAGAAATTGGCCAACCAAAAACTGGTACTTTCCAGCTTCTGCCAGACCACAGAGGGGCAGATACAGATGCCCAAGGGGCAGAGGCCAGCCACAAGGCTCTTACCAGCCTCGACAATGGTGTGCCACAACCCAAAAAGGAGGAGAAGACAGGTCTCAAACTACCAGAAGACAAACACAATGACTTACCCCTCAGACTACCAAGCAAAACCCTCTTGGCAGCTCCCTTGGGGGGAAAACTAGCACTTTTTGCAGACACTTGGCACATCATCACAAAAGACAAATGGGTCCTAAATATTGTATCTCAAGGATACAAATTCCACTTTCACACTTTGCCAAGGATAAAAAGAATGCCAAACCTGCCACCAAATCAATGGGCAGAGGCACAAAAGCAAATTTCAGCTCTCATGGACATGAGAGCCATTCAACAGGTTCCTACACAGGAGCAAGGACAAGGATTTTACTCAAGACTGTTTATAGTCCCCGAAAGGACAAAGCCTGGAGGCCCATTCTGGACCTCTCAATTCTAAACACATACCTGGAAGTACCCAAATTCAGGATGCTAACACTACAGCAACTTCTTCCCATGTTGGGCAAGAAGGCTTGGCTAATAACGTTGGACCTCAAGGAGGCATACCTGCTTGTCCCTATCAGACAAAATTGCAGAAGATACCTCCGATTTATTTCAGGTTCAACCCATTACCAATTCTCTGCACTGCCCTTTGGCTTATCTACTGTGCCCAGGGTCTTCACAAAATGCCTGGCACCAGTAATTGCATACTGCAGACAGAGGGATTCAAATATATCCATACCTGGACGACTGCCTTATTCAAGCAGAAAGCAAGGACATTCTATTAAAGCATCTGGCGTTTTTCAAAAACCTACTAAGTTGCCTAGGGTACACAGTAAACGAAAAGAAGTCAAAACTAGTGCCCTCACAAGACAATAATATTCCTTGGTGCCAGCTTAAATACAACTGCTCAGATGGCTTATCGCACGCCAGACAAGCAAGGACAACTGACTCAATACTTCAAAATGATGGCAACAAAGACCCAACTCCCTGCAAGAAAAATTCTGCAGGCCTTGGGATTCATGGCATCTTGCATACTACTAATACCATTTGGAAAACTGCATATGAGGAAATTACAATGGTATCTGAAAAGTGTATGGACTCAACACAGCCACAGCTTGGAAACAATAATTCCACTCATTCCCTGCCTTCAACAGGAGTTTCTATGGTGGGCTCGGGCATGTCACCTCAACAAGGGTCAACCTTTTACCTTACCCACAGCCAGGCAAACTATAACAGATGCATCGGATTATGCCTGGGGAGCACACATGGCAGGACAGTGTATTCAGGGCAAATGGTCTGCAAACCAAAGGCATCTACATATCAATCAAAAAGAGATGCTAGCTGTACAAAATGCCCTAACAGCTTTTAAGGATCCCCTACATCCAGGACAACTCCTAATAAAGACGGATAACACCACAGTGATGTGGTACATAAACAAGCAAGGGGGCACACACTCCTACCCCCTATGCAGACGAGCAATGACCTTGTGGAACACAGCATTGACCTACCAAGTTCAACTACAAGCACAATTCCTGCCAGGAAAGAAAAACACACTGGCAAACGATCTAAGCAGAAACATCACAGATCCTCACAAGTGGAAACTAGATCCACAAGTATTCGCAATGATAACTCAAAAATGGGGGAGCCCAGACATAGATCTGTTTGCTTCCCCCCAAAACTACCAACTACAGAAATTCTGCACAAGGACATACCACACACTAGCTTGGAAAGTGGACGCTCTCTCATTCAGTTGGAAAGCATTCAGTGTATGCCTTTCCTCCACTGCCTCTTCTGGCAAAGGTGCTGCTGAAAGCCAGATTAGAGAGGCCACAAATGATACTCATTGCTCCAGACTGGCCACGCCAACACTGGTATCCAATACTAAGGAACATGGCTCAAGGCCCACCATGGATTTTACCTACAATTCCTCACCTGCTCACTCAGCAAAACAATCAGATTCTACACATCCAGCTCAAGACTTTAAATCTGGCTGCATGGCAAATTGCCTAAACAACCAGTCAACACTTCTCTCTAAAGCTGTGATGGACGTTATTCTGGAGGTCAGGAGGCCCAGCACCAGGAAAGTCTATTTAGACAAATGTAAAAGATTCTGCGCCTGGAACCAGGCTAAAGGCCAAAATCCCCTTGTCCCAAATATTCCTCAGATTCTTCAATATTTAACTGAGATGTTGCACAAAGGACTTTCCTTCTCATCTAATAAGATCCACGCCTCAGCTATTTCAGCTTACTACAACACTGATTCTCCTATATTTTCACATCCATTACTAAGACAGTTCCTCAGAGGGGCTAAGAACATAAGACCGCCCCGGAGAGCACCAACACCAACTTGGGATCTCAACTTTGTTTTGGAAAAGCTTACACTTCCGCCCTTTGAACCAGCTTTCACAGCTGATCTACAGTTCCTGTCATGGAAAACTGTCCTGCTGCTAGCAATAACTTCAGCACGAAGAGTCTCAGAACTACAGGCCCTAATGGCAGTGGAGCCGTTCATCATTTCTCATCAAGACGGAGTCTCTTTACGAACTAACCCTTTATGCCAAAGGTGTTATCCGGTGTGGCCCTAAACCAAACCATTCATTTGCCCACCTTTTATCCAAACCCCCAGAACAAAGGGGAAAGGCTCCTACACTCTTTGGACATTCACAGGCAACTACGTTACTACTTGGATAAAACGAAGGCTTTCAGAAAATCTGACCAGCTCTTTGTATCCTATGCTGCAGGATCTCAAGGAAAAGCCATCTCAAAACAGACCATTTCAAAATGGATAGGGCACTGTATCCGTTTCTCCTACACACACCATGGGAAATCTGTGCATGGTAACATCAGGCCCCATTCCACCAGGGCTACAGCAACATCAACAGTCTTCCTCAGAGGGGTACCAACCAAGGATATTTTGGAGGCTGCAACTTGGAGTTCAGTGCACACCTTCACCAAGCACTATAACTTACCTCTATACTCTAAAACCAGAGCTGGCTTTGCCACTGCAGTTCTGCAGGGCCTACTAGCCTCTCCAAACCCTGTTTAGTTCCACCAACCCAGCCTTAGCTTTGGGTTTCAACCCAAGTGTGATGACTGCAGCAGTGTAACACGAACATAGTACAGTTTTGTACCTACCATAAATGTAGATGCTCGACTGTTCACACTGCTGCAGTCCAGGTTACCCTCCCTCCATCCCATCTGAACTAGCTGGACTTATCTATACCTTTCTATCCTATACAACCTCTGTGGTGTATTTGCTTGTGACTGAAGGTATTGTTTTATTTTTATATAGCAATATGTATTGCCTACCTATTGGGGGTACCTGACATCTGGGGCAAGAAAAACTGAAGAAAATGGCGTCGGATGCATCTTATATACCCCTGGTGCACTGACGTCAGGGAAGAAGCGACAGCAACCGACGCCAGACCAAGTCTTTTGGAACTCTGGCCGACTGCAGGACCGCCTGACGGCATGATAACCCAAGTGTGATGACTGCAGCAGTGTGAACACTCGAACATCTACATTTATGGTAGGTACAAAACTGATGTCCTTCAAGGATGCATCTGCAGTCCTCACATATGGGTTGTCCTGCCTCAGGCAGCCCTTCGGTCGGCCGGATTCCAAAGTCTGGGTCCGGCGTCGGCTGATGTCGCACTTTCCCTGACGTCAGAGCGCCTGGGGTATAAAAGCATCAGCCGACGCCATCTTCCTCAGTCTTTCTTGCCGCGTGGTGCCCGAAGCAGAAACAGTTCGCAAGTGCCGATCGGCCAGCTCCTGTAATTCAGCTACCGAAGACTTCAAAAAGCTAAGTACCCCATTGGGGACTCTTTCATGCCTCAGCCGATGTCAGATAAAGTTAATAATTGTTTAACTTGTGGGAAACAAATACCTCATAAGGATTTCCACTCTTACTGCCTCCCCTGCCTAGGCCCAGACCACGACGTCTCGGCCTGTTCAGCCTGTGCTTCCTTCAACCGACGCACTCTTAGACGTCGGGCGGAGTTTGCAGAGGAATTTTTTGGGGCTAGTTTTCGTATAAGATGCCGTCGGAGACTCCGACTTCTCATTTAGTTAAGAAACGGAAGGACAAGGACCGACACACGCGGGCCGCGGTTTCGGCTGAAACCCAGGCATACCGCGAGTGTCTCGGTCTCGGCTGAAACAGAGTCCTTGTTACTTCCAATTACCGAAACCGCTCAACCGACTACCTCGGTCCCGGACACCCCGGCTGAGTCTGTTATTGAATTTCCAACAGAAACTGGTGTCCTGGAACCTTCTGACACCATTCCTTTAGACAAATCTACACCAGCACGTGGTGCAGCCAGGCCTCCTGCATCCATGTTCATTAAGCCATTCTCCAGGGCTAAAGCTGCTAAACTGTCAAAAGCTTTGCCTCCCAAGGTTATCCCTCAGGGACCCTCTACTGGTTCAAAGATTCTAAGCTTAGCAGAGGATCTTATCTCCTTAATTAGGGGCTCTCAACCTCATCCAGACAGGGGCTCTCAACCTCCTCCAGACAAAAGGCCCAGGGTTGAGCCCTCTGATCCCCACTCCTCAGATGAGGCCTCTGATGGCTCTACTCTCTCGGACCACCAGGAGGAGGCTTTTTCGGCCTACGAGGATTCTGATGCAGAGGAATCTATTCCCTCGGCCTCCCCTCCTGAAGAGTTTTCCTTTGGGGAGACACTACACACCATGAGAGAGCATTTCCAATGGCAGGGCCAGGAATTCTCTGATTCCAGGAAAAGATTAAGGACCTTTTTACATTTGCCTCAGCATAGACCTTTAGCTGTTCCTCCTGATTTGAATGTCATTGATGATGTGTACTCTGACTCTAGCTCAACCCCTGTTTCTCTCCCTCCGGCTCCTGCCAAACCCGATAGGTACTACAGGGTCCCGGACTCGCATCTTTACCTTTACAAGGCCCACTCTGCTGATCCAGAAACTATTTCCCAGGGCCCTAAAGGGGTTGCAGCTGCCACTGCTAAAAATCCTCTTCCCTCTGAAAGGGAGTCCAGAGATTTAGAGAGATGGGGTAAAAAAGTGTATACTTCTGCTACTCTTTCTATGAGGGCATTAAATTGTCAATTTCATATGATACAGTACCAAGAGTATTTGTTAGATGAATTGCTTAAACTGTCTTCACCTGACCCCCTAGACCGCAAGTCACTTCAGGATCTGGTGCATAACTCACAACAGGTTAGCAACCATTTCTTGCAATGTGGTTATGATGCATTGGAAGCTTCATGTAGGTCAGCTATGACTGGCGCAGTCATACGTAGGCATGCTTGGCTGAAGGAACAATCTCTGCCAGACCATGTTAAAGCAAAGCTGCTGGATGCTCCACTGGAAAAGCAAAAGTTATTTGGCTCCACGGCTCAGGAGGTCCTAAAGAAATTTGAAGAAAAGGCAAAATCAGTACAAACGGTCAAAGATTTTCTCCAAGTACAACCACCAAGATTCAGCAGGAATTGGCCTTCCAAGAATTGGTCCTTTCCAGACACAGAGAGGTTTCAGAGAGGCAAGAACAGGCGTGCCAGAGGTAGAGGGCAAGCTAGAGGTGCCCCTACAGAGGACGTCAATGGCAGCCTCCCAACCAGAGAGGTAATGCAGGACCTTCAACTGCTGCACAAGGACAGGCTCAATGACTTTACTTTGACACGGCCAACCAGGGCTCAATTGGAAGCACCTTTGGCCGGAAAGCTTTCTTTATTCTCAGAAAATTGGCACAGTATTACAAGGGACAAATGGACACTACAAATAATAGACAAAGGATACAGGTTTCATTTCCACACATTACCAAAAGGAAAGGGCATGCCAGACCTGACACCGAATCAAAGGGCAGAGGCTTTGAAACAAATTTCCAGCTTAATGCAAATGAAAGCTATAGAAAAGGTTCCTCTCTGAGAACAAGGCCAAGGATTTTATTCCAGACTATTCCTTGTTCCAAGAAAAGAAAAACAATGGAGGCCTATTCTCGACTTGTCCGCACTGAATACTTATCTCATTGTGCCAAAGTTCAAAATGCTGACTCTACAGCAGCTCCTTCCCATGCTGGGCAAGGGGTCTTGGCTGCTAACTCTAGACCTCAAGGAGGCATACCTGCATGTCCCTGTCAGACAAAGTTGCAGAAGACACCTCAGATTTCTTGCAGGGTCAGAGCATTATCCATTCTCAGCATTGCCCTTTGGCTTATCTACTACGCCCAGAGTATTCACGAAATGCCTGGCATCAGTAATTGCACACTGCAGACTTCAGGGGATTCAAATATACCCATATCTGGACGACTGCCTTATACAAGCGGACAGCCAACAAACTTTGGTAAAACATTTGAATTATGCCATCCACCTACTTCAGGCCTTGGGATATACAGTCAACTTTCACAAATCAAGACTTGTTCCATCCCAAAGAATAACCTTTCTGGGTGCAGATCTAGATACAACCACCCAAATGGCCTTCCTCACAGAAGAAAAACAGTCAACTACCAGATTACTTCAAAGATCTGACAAGACAAACCCAGCTGACTGCAAGGAAAATCCTGCAGGCCCTGGGTTACATGGCTTCTTGCATCCTTCTGATTCCATAAGCAAGACTACATATGAGGACACTACAATGGTACCTAAGGAGTTTATGGACTCAGCACAGTCACAGCCTGGAAACTTTGATACCACTCATTCCATGCCTTCAAAAGGAATTTCTGTGGTGGGCTCAAGCAAGCCAGTCAAACAGGGGTCTGCCTTTCAGCAAACCAATAGCCAGCCAAACCATTACAACAGACGCTTCAGACCATGGATGGGGAGCGCACATGGAGGGCAGATGCATTCAAGGTCTATGGTCACAAAAAGAGCTACGCATGCACATAAACCAAAAGGAAATGCTGGCAGTGATACATGCAGTCGAAGCTTTCAAACCCTTTCTGCATCATGACCATCTGCTAATAAGGACAGACAACACCACGGTTATGTGGTACATAAACAAGCAAGGAGGCACCCATTCCTATCCTCTTTGCAGGCTGGCAATGAATCTATGGGAACTTTCCTTGAAACTGAATATACAGCTACAATCCCAGTTTGTGCCAGGGAAAGACAATATACTGGCGGACAGCTTAAGCAGAAATATCATGGATGCACAAGAATGGATGCTGCACCCAGACATCTTTCTACAGATAACACAATCATGGGGGAGGCCGGACTTGGATCTTTTTGCCTTCCCCCACAATCATCAACTGAAGAAATTCTGCTCAAGGACATACCACCCACAAGCATAGAAGGTGGACGCCCTCTCTTTCAGCTGGAGAACTCTAACAGTGTATGCATTACCACCTCTCCCATTAATGACCAAGGTTTTACTGAAGATCAGGACAGAGCAGCCAAAAGTGATTCTGATAGCTCCGGACTGGCCAAGACAGCACTGGTTACCCACTGTTAAAGAGCATGTCACGCACAAAACCATGGCCTCTTCCTCTATGGCCACTTCTACTGACACAGCACAATTACAAAACTCTGCATTCCAACCTGAAAATCTTGCAACTAACAGCCTGGAAAATACCTTGACTCCTCCTCAGGACAAGCTATCCCAGAGAGCGAAAGATATTATTATGGAAGCTCGCCGGCCTTCCACAAGAAAGGCATATTCAGCAAAATGGAAAAGATTTCACATTTGGAACACCTCAAAGGGCCTAGATGTGACAGTGATGAACATGGCACATATCCTGGAATACTTGGCAGAAATGTTCCACAATGGTCTGTCTTACTCTTCCATTAAAATTCATGCTTCAGCAATTTCAGCAGAGTACAATACTGATCCACCTGTCTTCTCTCATCCTCTCCTAAGACAGTTTCTAAGAGGAATCAAAAACATCAATCCTCCAAGGAAACCACCTCTACCTACTTGGGACCTTAACTTCGTGTTGGAAAAACTAACACTGCCTCCCTTTGAACCAGCAGCATCTGCAGAGCTACAGTTCCTGTCTTGGAAGACTGCTTTCCTTCTGGCCATAACCTCAGCAAGAAGAGTATCTGAGTTACAGGCCCTTATGGCAGTACAGCCATTTCTTATTTTTCATCAGGACAGAGTTCATTGAGAACCAGTCCTACATTTATGCCAAAGGTGGTATCCAGGGTTTCATTAAATCAAGCTATTCACTTGCCTATCTTCTTTCCAAATCCACAAAACAAAGGGGAGAAACTTCTGCACACCCTGGACATACACAGACAGTTGCGCTACTACTTGGACAGAACTAAAGGTTACAGAAAAACTGACCAGCTGTTGGTAGCATATGCTGCTGGTACACAAGGAAAAGCAATTTCCAAACAGACAATTTCAAAATGGATAGGGAATTGCATTCGTTTTTGTTACTCCTTTCATGGAAAAACTGTGCCAGCTAACATTAGACCTCATTCCACGAGAGCCACAGCCACCTCCACAGCCTTCTTAAGAGGGGTGGCTACCAAGGACATTTTAGAAGCTGCTACATGGAGCTCCGTGCATAGGACATTTTAGAAGCTGCTACATGGAGCTCCGTGCATACATTTGCCAAGCATTACAATTTACCTTTATATTCCAGATCCAGAGCAGGCTTTGCTACGGCAGTCCTGCAGGGCATTTTAGCTACACCATCCTTTACATAGTTCCTCCACCCCCAGATTGGCTATGGTATTCTACCCATATGTGATGACTGCAGATGCATCCTTGAAGGACATAGTACAGATGTCCTTCATGGATGCATCTGCAGTCATAACAACTGGGTTGTCCTGTCGTCAGGCAGCCCTGCAGTCGGCTGGATTCCAAAGTCCGGGTCCGGCTTCGGCTGATGTCGCACTTCACCCGACGTCATCTCTGCTGGTCTCCGGGTATAAAGGCATCAGCCGACGACATTTTCTCCAGTCTTTCTTGCCGCGTGGCGCCCGAAGCAGAAGCTGTTCGCAAGTGCCGGTCGGTCGGATCCAGAGATTTCTACTACCGAATACTACTTCGAAGACTTCTAAAAGCTAAGTACCCCGTTGGGGACTCTTTCTTGCCTCAGCCGATGTCAGAAAAAGTCAATAACTGTTTAACTTGTGGGAAACAAATACCTCATAAAGATTTCCACTCTTACTGTTTGCCTTGTTTAGGCCCAGACCACGACGTAGCAGCCTGTTCGGCCTGTGCTTCCTTCAACCGACGAACGCTTAGGCGTCGGTCGGAGTTTGCTGAACAGTTTTTTCGGTTCAGAATTTGCGTACATTATGCCGTCGGATCCTCCGACTACCCAAATTGTTAAGAAACGCAAAGAAAAAGACCGACACTCGCGGTCCACGGTTTCGGCCGAAACCATGGTGAAGCAAACCGCGAGTGTCTCGGTTTCGGCCGAAACCGAGAAAACTGATCAAAGCACAGTTGAATCTTTGACTACTTCTGAGGTTCCTGCTACCTTACTTGAATCTGCCTCTGAAATTCTACCTACGACAGTGGCTTCTAGTGAATTATCAGACACCATCCCTTTGGATGTCTCTACCCCAGCACGTGGTGCTGCTAGGCCTCCTGCAGCCATGTCCATTAAGGCCTTTGCCAGGGCTAAAGCAGCCAAGTCTACTAAATCAGTGCCTGTTAAACCCCCCTCAACCAGGCCTACTTCTAGTTCACAAATGCTTACTCTGGCAGAAGATTTAATATCCTTAATTAGGGGATCTCAATCTCACCCAGACAGGGCCTCTCAGCCCCCAGAGAAGAGACCTAGGGCAGAGCCCCCCGTGCCTGTGTCCTCTGATGATTCTGCGGATGACTCAGATATTACAGACCAGCCAGAGGCTCCTTTCTCCAATTATGAAGACTCAGATGCTGAAGAATCCATTCCAGCTGCTTCTCCACCAGAGGAATTCTCCTTTGGGGAAACCTTACATGCCATGCGAGAACAATTCCAATGGCAGCAACAGGATTTCTCAGATTCCAGAAAAAGACTTAGGACTTTTCTGCACCTTCCACAACACAGGCCCTTAGCTATACCTCCTGTCCTCTCTGTTGTGGACGATGCCTTTAATGATGTCTGCTCTGCACCAGATTCCTTACCTCCAGCCCCTGCCAAACCAGACAGATTTTACAGGGTACCAGACACGCATCATCACCTTTACAAGGCCCCACTTGCAGACCCCAAAACTATATCCCAGGGGCCTAAGGCAGTAGCCTCGACCACAGCAAAACCCTATTCCTTCTGAAAGGGAAGCCAGGTCTTTAGACAGATGGGGCAAAAAAAGTTTATACCTCAGCTACTCTCTCAGCTAGAGCTTTAAACTGTCAGTTTCACATGATACAATACCAAGAGTTTATGCTTGATCAGTTAACTAAAAAACTATCCTCTGATGACTCTATAGATAAGAAATATGTATTAGAAATGGTAAATAACATACAACAGGTTAGTAACCATTCCTTAAAATGTGGCTATGATGCACTGGAGGCTTCATTTAGATCAGCCATGACTGGCACAGTGATAAGAAGACATGCATGGCTGAAGGAACAAGTCTTACCGGATCATGTTAAAGCTAAGTTATTAGATGCTCCTATGGATAAGACCAGTTTGTTTGGTACACCTGCCCAGCAGGTAATGAAGAAAATGGAAGAAAAGGCAAAATCCGTTCAAACGGTTAAAGATTTCTTGCAGGTTCAGCCCCCAAGGTTTAGCAGGAACTGGCCTGCCAAAAATTGGTCCTTTCCTGACTCCACAAGATCCCAAAGGGGCAGGAATAGACGTTCCAGAGGCAGAAACCAATCCAGACGAGGTGCCTACAGAGGACGACAGTGGCAAGGTAATAACAGAGGCACAGACTCAGCCACTACCACTACAACAGCACAATCACAGTGACTTAACTCTACATCCGCCTACCAGGGAACAAATAGCAGCTCCATTAGGCGGAAAATTAACCTTATTTTCGAAAAACTGGCACTACATCACAAAAGACAAGTGGATTTTGCAAACCATAGACCAAGGTTACCGGTTCCACTTTCACACATTACCAGTCAAAAGAGGAATGCCAAACCTGCCTCCAAATCAAAAAACAGAAGCTCTACAACAGATAATGCAATTAGCAAAGATGAGAGCTGTGGAAAGAGTGCCAATAACAGAACAAGGCAAAGGATTTTACTCCAGACTATTCCTAGTTCCAAGAAAGGAAAAAGTTGGAGACCTATTCTCGACCTGTCCACCTTAAATACATACATCATTGTCCCAAAATTCAAAATGCTGACCCTACAGCAACTTCTTCCCATGCTGGGCAAGGAGTGTTGGCTGGTAACTCTAGATCTCAAGGAGGCATACCTGCACGTCCCCATTCGACCAATTTGCAGAAGATACCTCAGATTTCTTGCAGGATCAGAGCATTATCAATTCTCAGCATTGCCCTTTGGCTTATCTACTGCGCCCAGAGTATTCACAAAATGCCTGGCATCAGTAATCGCCCACTGCAGACTACAGGGAATCCAAATTTATCCATACCTGGACGACTGCCTGCTACAAGGGGACAACAAAAGCAAGCTTACAACAGATTTACAAAGGGTCATTTACTTGCTACAAGCACTGGGATACACAGTCAATTTACAAAAGTCGAGGCTGATACCATCCCAAACAAGGACATTCCTGGGCGCGGAATTGAACACTGTAAAACAAATGGCATTCCTAACCGCAGAAAAACAAAAAGAACTCCCTCTTTACTTCTTGGCTCTAACAAAACAGAACAAGTTAACAGCAAGAAAAGTCCTGCAGGCCTTGGGCTACATGGCATCATGCATAATCTTGGTTCCACATGCCAGACTACATATGAGAAAACTACAGTGGTACCTAAGGAATTTATGGTCCCAACACAGGCACAGCCTAGAAGCAGAAATTCCACTAATCCCATGCCTAAAACAGGAGTTCCTATGGTGGGCACAAGCATGCCAGTCAAACCCAGGCCTACCCTTTCACAGCTATCAAGCAAGCCAGACCATCACAACAGGCGCCTCAGACCTAGGATGGGGGGCTCACATGCTGGACAAATGCGCAAGGATTGTGGGCGAGGATCAACTCCACCTGCACATCAACCTAAAAGAAATGCTGGCAGTAAAACTGGCAATCCAAAATTTCAGACCATTTCTCAAAGAGGGCCTTTTGATGATAAGGACAGACAACACCACAGTCATGTGGTACATCAACAAGCAGGGAGGCACTCATTCATACCCCCTATGCAGAATGACTTTGGAGCTTTGGAACCTGGCACTCAGCTACAACATCCAGTTACAGGCAATATTTGTACCCGGAAAGGACAATACTCTAGCAGACATATCGAGCAGAACCACATGGGATGCCCACGAAAGGATGCTACACCGGACATCTTCAAGACCATCTCAAAGAAATGGGAAGACCACAGATAGATCTATTCGCTTCCCCTCTCAATCACCAACTCAAAAAATTCTGCACAAGGACATTCCACCCACTTGCATGGAAAGTGGATTCGCTCTCCTTCAGCTGGAAAGGTCTAACAGCATATGCATTTCCACCTCTTCCCTTGATACACAAGGTATTACTAAAAATCAAGGAGGAACGTCCAAGGATAACCCTGATAGCTCCAAACTGGCCAAGACAACACTGGTACCCATTACTGAGGAGCATGTCTCGGGACAACATGTGGCCAATACCCTGATGCCTTTGATGTTAACTCAGAACAACTACAGCATCATACATCCAAACATAAAACCGTTGCAACTGACTGCATGGAACATCACATAGCAGCAACTAACCCAGAACTTTCCCAAAGGGTTAAAGACATTATCCTTGAAGCCCGCAGACCTTCAACAAGAAGGAACTATGCAGGAAAATGGAAAAGGTTTGTCATTTGGAGCACTGAAAGAGGAAAAGATGTGTCAATTATAGATATGGCTAACATTCTGGAGTATCTGGCAGAGCTTCTACATACAGGCCTGTCCTATTCCTCCATCAAGATACATGCATCAGCTATTTCAGCAGAATACAGCTTTGATCCACCTGTCTTTTCACACCCTTTACTCGGGCAGTTCCTCAGAGGAATCAAGAATGTAAAACCTCCAAGGAAACCACCATTGCCAGCTTGGGATTTGAACTTTGTGCTAGAAAAATTGACACTCGCACCTTTTGAACCAGCAGCTACAGCGGACCTACAGCATCTATCGTGGAAAACTGCTTTCCTACTGGCAATAACCTCAGCAAGGAGGGTCTCTGAACTTCAGGCCCTAATGGCAGTACAGCCCTTCCTAATCTTCCACCAGGATAGAGTGTCCATGAGGACTAATCCTACGTTTATGCCTAAGGTGATATCCAGAGTGTCTTTAAACCAGGCAATCCACCTACCTACCTTCTTTCCCAACCCACAAAACAGAGGGGAAAGAATGCTGCATTCCTTGGATGTACATAGACAGTTACGCTACTACCTGGACAGAACAAAAAGTAGCAGAAAAACTGACCAGCTTTTTGTAGCCTATGCAACAGGAAGGGAAGGAAAAGCAATTTCCAAACAGACAATCTCCAAATGGATAGGAAATTGCATATGGTTCTGTTACTCCTTCCATGGAAAACCAATTCCACAGAACATAAGGCCTCATTCTACAAGGGCAACAGCCACTACCACAGCCTTCCTACGAGGTGTGGCAACCAAGGACATTATTGAGGCGGCTACTTGGACCTCCGTGCATACATTTGCCAAGCATTATAACTTACCAATGTACTCCAGATCCCGAGCAGGGTTTGCCACTGCTGTGCTGCAAGGGATCCTAACCACACCATAATCTAAATTTTTCCTCCTCCCTTAGTTGGCTATGGTATTCTACCCAGTTGTTATGACTGCAGATGCATCCATGAAGGACATAGTACAGTTTTGTACCTACCATAAATGTAGATGTCCGAACTGGATAGCATTTGCAGTCAGGATTACCTCCCTCCTGCCCCTCTGTGGTACTCCTAGGGTATTTACCCTCCTAATAGCTAGCTAGTGGGGGGAGTCTTTTATGGTGTATTTGTTTGTATATATGTACATACATGCTTATTTTCTGAGTTTGCCTTCTATCCTTTTGGAAACATTGGCATTTATCCAAAAATTAGCCTTCCAGGAAGGGCATCTGGCATCTGGGGCAAGAAACACTGAAGAAAATGGCGTCGGCTGATGCCTTTATACCCGGAGACCAGCAGAGATGACGTCGGGTGAAGTGCGACATCAGCCGAAGCCGGACCCGGACTTTGGAATCCGGCCGACTGCAGGGCTGCCTGACGACAGGACAACCCAGTTGTTATGACTGCAGATGCTATCCAGTTCGGACATCTACATTTATGGTAGGTACAAAACTGTACTTTTTGTACCTACCATAAATGTAGATGTCCGATAGGTATGCATCTGCAGTCAGGTTTACCCTCCCTCCTTCCCCTCTGTGGTATTTCTTGTGTACTTACCCCTCTTATAGCTAGCTGGGGTGATCTATTATGTTGTATTTATTTTTATATTATTGTGCATGTTTGGATTTTTAAATGCATCTCTCCAAATTTAGCCTTCCTTAGAGGGCACCTGGCATCTGGGGCAAGAAAAACTGAGGAAGATGGCGTCGGCTGATGCTTTTATACCCCAGGCGCTCTGACGTCGGGGAAAGTGCGACATCAGCTGACGCCGGACCCAGACTTTGGAATCCGGCCGACCGAAGGGCTGCCTGAGGCAGGACAACCCATATGTGATGACTACAGATGCATACCTATCAGACATCTACATTTATGGTAGGTACAAAACTGTACTTTCTTTTTGCACCTAGATCCAGGCTAAGGGAGCTGGAACCGCACAGTCCTCCCTAGTTCTCATCCTGGATTACCTGACTGACCTACTACACAGGGTTCTATCCTTCTCTTCCATTAAAATACATGCCTGTGCCATCTCTGCTCATTTCAGCACAGAGCCACCTCTTTTCTCACACCCTATCATCAAACAGTTCCTAAGAGGGGCTAGCAACTTGAGGCCATCCAGAAGGGTACCTACCCCAGCTTGGGACCTTAACTTTGTTTTGGAAAACCTCACCCTGCCCCCCTCTGAACCAGCAGCATCAGCAGAGTTTAAGTTCCTCTCTTGGAAGACAGCCTTGCTTCTGGCCATCACTTCAGCTAGAAAAGTATCCGTGCTACAAGCACTAATGGTTGTAGAGCCCTTCATCATTTTCCACGCTGACAGGGTCTCCCTCAAGACTAACCTATCCTTCATGCCAAAAGTGGTGTCCAGTGTGGCTCTCAACCAATCCATTCATTTGACCACCGTTTTTCCTAACCCACAAAACAAGGGGGAAAGGATTCTGCGCTCTCTAGATGTGCATAGACAGCTCAGATTCTACCTAGACAGGACTAAATCATTTAGGAAGACTGATCAGTTGTTAGTCAGCTTTGCTACAGGAGCAGAGGGCAAGGACATATCCAAACAGACCATTTCCAGATGGATAGCACACTGCATCCATTTCTGCTACAAGCAGCATGGGAAACCTTCACCAAGGGGGTCAGGACACATTTCACCAGAGCAACCTCCACCTCTGCAGCTTTCCTCAGAGGGGTCCCCACCAAGGACATCCTGGAGGCTGCAACACGGACACCTTCACCAAGCATTACCACCTGCCTATCTTCTCCAAATCCAGTGCAGGCTTTGCCACAGCAGTCTTGCAGGGCATCCTAGCCAGCCCCTAGTCTTCTTGACTGCCTCCACCTTTTTCATCAGCTTTGGGAATTAACCCAAATGTGATGACTGCAACAGTGAAACACGAAGAACATAGTACAGTTGTGTACACTTACTGTAAATGTAGATGTTAGTGTTTTCACTGTTGCAGTCCTGGCTTCCCTCCCTCCATCCCCCTTCTCTCTCTCGCTCAATTTCTCTCTCTATCCTTACAAGGATGTTTTGGTATTAATTTCTACTGGTGGTGTTCTTCCACCGTAACCTAGGTCCCTCTTGGGGGCTCCTAACAGGGCAAGAAAAACTGATGTAATGGCGTTGGCTGCCTTAATTTATAACATTAACGACCTGACGTCAGTCCTGGAGTGATGGCAACCGTCGCAGAAATACTAAGCCTCTGGTACTCGGGATGACTGAGGGATACCCTGGCAGGGATAACCCAAATGTGATGACTGCAACAGTGAATACACTCGAACATCTACATTTATGGTAAGTGTACACAACTGTACTTTCAATTAATAGCCAGATAGACTATGCTGTCGTCGTCCCCTGTCCATCCTATACTTCTGTCTCACTGTAAAGCTTCTACAAGAAAACTTTATAGAAGTAAATGGAAAAGGTTTGCTTCCTGGACACAAAAATGTACTGACCCCTTCTCAGCTCCTGTACAGTGTGTTCTGGATGTTTTGGTATCAGTTTTTAATGGTGTGTAGTTCCTGAACCACTGAAGTTCCGTTAGTAGCAATCTCATATTTTCATGTTGGATTTGAAAATTCTTCTCTTGCCTCGTCTAAACATTGTAAAGCATTTTTGAGAGGCACACCCCTTCTGAGACCCCCATGTAAAGACTCTACTCCACCATGGGATTTGGACTTAGTACTGCAGGCCTTAACTCCTTCACCTTTGAACCAGCAACTAAATGCGATCTTAAGTATCTGACCTGGAAAACTCTCTTTCTCTAGTGGCTGTTACTTCTGCTAGAAGAATTTCAGAACTACAAGGGTTGTCATCTAAACCTCCCTATTTGATCTTGCACAAGGATAGAGTCATTTTACGTGCCAGTGTATCTTTCCCTCCAAGGTAGTGTCAGAGTCCACTGTCACTCTGCTAACTTGCCATTTTTCTTTCCTAAATTTGCAAACAGACGTGAATATATGTCGTATTTATTGGATGTTCACAGACAGTTACATTTTTACTTGCATAGGACAAAAGAATTTAGAAAGGCAGATCAGGTGTGTCTTTTGCAGGTTCTAAATTGGGCAACTCAGTTGTAAAGGTGACCTTAGCCAGGTGGCACATCATTTATTTATAGCAAGTTGGGTCTATCCTTACCAAGACCTCTTAAGAGCCCATTCGACTAGGTCCATGGCTGCTTCTTCAGTGTTTCTCTCTAGAGCTTCCATGGACGACATTTGTGTGGCAGCAACTTGGTCCAGTCCTCATACCTTTGTTACTCATTACAAACTCGATCTAGTCAAGAGGGGAAGAGCAGCCTTTGGCTCAGATTTGCTCAGGAATATCCTTCTTTATGGTCCACCTGGGAATCCAACCCCCATCTTTTGCCATTACTGACTTCGGAAAGAACAAGACACTGTAAGGACACAACTGTCCTTAATATTGAGCTGCAGATATGACCTTTCTGTCAAAGTTGTAGTGACTCTTTATGCTTTAAGACAGCAAACAAGATCTGAAGTATGTTATAGGTTGGTGCATTATGGGTAGGGGAGAAACCCACAAGTTTTGGTGGCCACGAGCTTTAATAATAACCGAGTCAGATACGAGGGTTGGGTTCGAACCCAGCAGTTGAGAAAGAATGAAAATGGACAACACATACGTGTTATGGCAAGTACATAACTTTTTTTTTTCTAAGTCATTTGTACATGTTCATAGGTGTGTACTAGGCTAATGACCATAAGGCCTTTATAAGCCTAAACATGCATCCTAAATATCTGAAGTTCTGGTATCCTTGATTAGTGTAAACAGGGACTTCAGAGATGAAACATTTACAAGCAGGGGCCTGGGAAATGCAACATTTACAGGCTGTCTACATCCATTAGAGACCTAGGTGCTAAACCAGGGTGAACTTTTTTTTCCCAAACCAGTTGTCCAAGCTGCGCATTAATTGAGCCGAGGAGGAACTTTGCTTCACATGGATGGGGAGGCCTGTTCTAGAGAAGAGGGTAATCTCTGGGATACATATCGGTCTCTCCAGCAGGTCCTGTTTGTATTACAGGCAAGGTTTAAGTCTTTAGATTGGGTAATTTTGGTGCTGTGTGGGGTCTTGACATTGCTTTGGATGCCAGACGTAGATCTCCACTCAGCAGCCTGTAGGAGAGACAATACAGGGATAGGGCTTTGAGGTGATGTTCTTTGTGTTTCACTGTTGCAGTCATTACATTTGGGTAATCTGCTGGCAGGTTGCCTTCAGTCAGCCTGATTAACAAAGTCTTGGGTCCTGCGTTGGTTGCTGTCCCTTCTTCCATGATGTGAGGGGTATAAAACATGCAGCTGACACCATTACATTAGTCTTTTGACGCGCAGTGCCCGAAGCAGAAGCAGTTTGCAAGTGCCAGTCGGCCAACTCCGGAAATTTTCGTTTTAGAGTTTCAGATCCAAAATCTTCAACTAAAAAGCTAAGTACCCCGTTGGGGAAACTTTTTCTTTCTCCTTACCAAAGTCAGTAAAAGTAAATAATTGCATTACTCGTGGGAAGCAAATACCTCATAAGGATTTCCATTTGTACTGTATTCCTTGCCTAAGCCCTGACCATGACGTACCTTGCTGTCGGTTCTGTGCTTTATTTAATCAATGCACTGTTAAACGTCGGTACATTTTTGCTTCTAAATATTTTGGCTCACGCTTTAATTGTCCAGAAATGTCGTTGGTTAGCAATCCGACTACCAGAATACCTAAAAAAATGCAAAGAAAAAAACGACACAGGCTGTTGAGGTCCAAAACTGCTGACTACGCTTCTAAGCCATTCGCCAGTTCGCCAGTACTCAGCGAGGTGCTTTCGCAGCCCCTGATACCTGCTAATTCTGATTCGCAGGCCTCGACGGAGACCCATTCGGAATACGGTATGCTGCGAGATGCTTCAATTATGGAACCCGCGGATGTCTTTATCTTGGATGGGTCCGGAGCCACTGTGCAGGCACCGGCTTCTGAGGGTGTTTTCAGGCCTACAGATTTGTACATTTGACCGACACCATCTTCAAAACTAAGGCCAAAATCTCGACCTATGTCTAAAAAACTGACGCCTAGGCCACGGGTGCAGACCCCTATGCTTAAGAAACAAATGATCAAAATGGCTGAAGATTTAATTACTCTGATCAGGGGAAGTCAGCCCCCCCCCCCCTTCTAAGAAGCCTAGGCAAGATATTTACTATGAATCTTTTGAACAGGATTCCATTTCTTCTGATTCTTCTAATGAACAGGAATCGTCTATACCCACTTAAGAGGACTCTGATGCAGAAGATTCCATTCCTTCTGCTTCTCCCCCTGAGGATTTTTCTTTTAGGGAAACTTTGCATACCTTAAGGGAACATTTCCACTGGGAAAGTCAGGATTTTTCTGAATCTAAAAAGAGGCTTGGGGATTTTCTTCTTCTTCCTCAGCATAGGCCTTTGGCTATACCTTCTGTTCTAGACATTGTTGTTGATGTTTTTTCAGAATTTAGTATGGCTCCTGATTCTCTGCCTCCGGCGCCTTGTAAGCCAGACAGATGATACAGGGTTCCTGACTCCCACAAATTCCTGTTCAGAAATCCTGTTGCGGATCCTGAAACCATTTCTCAGGGTCCCACGGGCATTAAAGCTTCTACTGCTAAAAATCCTACCCCTTCTGATAGAGGTTCAAGGGCGCTGGATAGATGTAGTAAGAATGTTTACACTTCTGCAACCTTGGCAATCAGGGCTTTAAACTGTCAATTTCATATGCTAAAATATCAACAGCATATCATGGGACTGCTTAAACAGAAAATGATAATTTTTGACTGTGTGGAAAATAAAGATTTACAGGATCTATTGCATTCAGCTGAGCAAGTTGGAAAGCATACTTTGCAATGTGGTTTTGATTCTTTGGAGGCCTCTTGCAGGGCTGCTGTAACTGGGTCTGTGCTTAGAAGGCATGCTTTGCTCAAAGAGCATACTCTGCCTGATCCATGTTAAAGCAAAATTGTTGGATGCTCCTTTACAACAGGACCGTCTCTTTGGTAATAAGGCTGAAGAAGTTCTAAAAAAAAAGATGGAAGATGAAGCTAAATCTATGCAAACTGTGAAGTATTTCTTACAAGTGCAACCTCCAAGGTTTAGTAGGTACTGGCCTACTAAGAACTGGTCCTTTCCAGTTCCTTCGAGAGCCACCCAAGTCAAACCCAGACATTCTAAAGACACCAAGTTTCAGTCGCAAGGGACTTTCAGAACAAAACAATGGGGTGCCTCCTCTTCCAAATCTGGAAACAACAAGACACCTCCCTATGGTAAGCAGTCTCAACCTTTACACTTGCCAAGCACTTGTGTTTTAGCCACCCCTTTGGGGGGAAAACTGGCTCTTCATGCAAGAAACTGGCAACTTATAACCCAGGACAAATGGGTTTTAAATATAGTATCCCAGGGACACAGATTTCATTTCCATACATTGCCAATTCCAAACGGATGGCCAAACCTGCCCCCAAATCAGTGGGCAGAGGCCCAGAAAGAAGTACTTTCCCTCATGAGCATGGGGCTATTCAACTAGTACCAGAAAAGGAAAAGGGACAAGGTTTCTATTCAAGACTTTTCCTGGCACCCTGTAAAGACAAATCATGGCGTCCAATTCTAGAATTCTGTACTCTAAACACCTTTCTGGACATCCCAAAATTCCAGATGCTGAATCTTCAGTTGCTTCCTATGCTAGGCAAAGATGCCTGGTTGGCAACTCTAGATTTAAGAGGCTTACCTGCATATCCCAGTCGTCCCGCAGTGGTGGTGCTGCGGTAGCATTGTCGTCTCACTATAAGGCGCTGTCCGGTTCGATTCTCAGCTAGAGCGTCTTCTGCAGGGAGATGTGTGAATGGGTGTACCTCCGTTGAAGGTTGTGCGTCAGGGCTGGTAACTCGGCACATAAAAATCAACTACCAATCTTTAGCGGACCAGAGTTCCGCTGTGGCGACCCCTAACCATGAAAAGCTGAAAGACACAGCAACCTGCATATCCCGATCAGGGAATCTTGCAGAAGATACCTCCGCTTCAAAGCAGGCTACTTGTATTACCAGATGTTCATCGTGCATACAGCTGCAGTCATAACAGAAGGGTTCTCCTGCCATCAGGCGGGTCCTCAGTCGGCCGAATTCCAAAGTCTAGGTCCGGCGTCGGTTGTCGTCGCTTCTTCCCTGACGTCAGTGCGACAGGGGTATAAAAGACCCAGCCGATGCCATTTTCTTCAGTCTTTCTTGCCGCGCGGTGCCCAAAGCAGAAGCAGTTCGCAAGTGCCGGTCGGCCAGCTCCTGAGATTACGAAAAATTTGGTACCGAAGTCTTCTTAAAAGCTAAGTACCCCGTTGGGGAAACTTTTTCTCGCCTCAGACCGATGTCAGACAACGTTAATAATTGTATTTCTTGTGGGAAGCAAATACCGCATAAGGATTTCCATTCCCTCTGTATACCTTGTTTAGGCCCAGACCACGACATCTCGGTCTGTCGCTTTTGTGCTACATTCAACAAACGCACTATTAAGCGTCGGGCGGAGTTCGCCCAGCATTTTTTTGGGAAAGCATTTAACTATACTATGTCGTCGGATACTCCGACTCTGGTTTTGTCTAAAACGCAAAGACAAGGACAGACACTCGAGGTCCGCGGACTCTACCGACACCATGCCAAAGCAGACTACTCGTGCTCCGGTTTTCAGCGAGGCGCCTACGCAGCCCCTGATTACCAACGACACATCTTTGGCGGTGTCTCCTGTACCCGAGGTCGCAGGCTCCTCGGCCCACACCCTGACTACAGATACCGAAGCCATGCTTGGCGTTGAAACACAGAATGTGGACAGGTCCACCTCCACTCAAGGTGTCTTCAGACCTTCCTCTTCTTTCTCCATCAAGGCTTTCACCAAGTCTAAAGCTACCATGCACCCTAAGAGACCAGCTACACAGGGCCCATCTCCAGGCCCCATGCCGAAGAAACAGATGCTTAAAATGGCTGAGGATTTAATTACTCTAATCAGAGGTTCTCGGCCACCTCCGGACAAAAGATCCAGAGTGGAGGAAGATTCCCCCTCCTCTGATCAGGGCTCCATTATTTCAGAGCACTCTGATTATCAGGAACAGTCTTACTCCCCTTTTGAAGACTCTGATGCAGAGGAGTCTATTCCTTCTGTATCCCCCCTGAGGATTACTCATTTGGTGAAACTCTGCATACCTTAAGGGAACACTTCCACTGGGAAGGCCAGGATTATTCAGATTCCAAGAAAAGGCTCAGGGAATTTCTTTTGTTACCCCAGCACAGGCCTCTGGCTATACCTCCTGTCCTGGACATCCTAGATGATGTTTACTCGGAGGCCTGCCTTAACCCGGACTCTCTTCCTCCAGCTCCAGTTAAGCCTGACAGGTACTACAGGGTTCCTGACTCTCACCAATTTCTATACAAAAGCCATGCTGCTGACCTAGAAACCATCTCACAGGGGCCCAAGGGAGTTAAGGCCTCCATTGCCAAAAACTCCTTGCCTTCCGAGAGAGATTCCAGATCCTTAGAAAGGTGGGGGAAAAAGGTATATACCTCGGCTACCTTATCCATGAGGGTCTTAAACTGTCAGTTTCATATGCTGAAATACCAACAGTTTCTGTTATCTCAATTGAAAAGTAAAATGTCACAACCTGAACAACCAGACATGAAGGAGTTGCAGGATTTGATGCGTAGTGCAGAAAAAGTGGGTAAACATACCTTACAATGTGGTTTTGATGCTCTAGAGGCCTCATGTAGAGCTGCTGTTACAGGCTCAGTCATACGTAGGCATGCCTGGCTCAAGGAACAAGCCTTGCCTGATCATGTCAAAGCTAAATTACTAGACGCCCCTCTTCAAAAGGATGTACTTTTTGGGGCAAATGCTGAGGAAGTATTACGGAAAATGGAGGAAAAGGCTAAATCAATGCAAACTGTGAAAGAATTTCTGCAGGTTCAACCCCTACGTTTTAGTAGAAGTTGGCCTTCAAAAAACTGGTCCTTTCCTGCCACAGACAGACCCCAAAGAGGCAGATACAGGCGCCCGAGGGGCAGAGGACAATCACAAGGCTCGTACAGAGGCAGACAATGGCAAGCTCCTACACAAAGAGGTGGTGAGGACAACTCGCAATCTTTCAGAAAGCAAACCCAATGACTTTTCCCTTTGCATGCCAACCAGGTCTCAAATGGCAGCCCCCTTAGGAGGAAAGCTGGCACTATTCTCAAAAAATTGGCATGTTGTCACAAAGGACAAATGGATCCTGGACATTATAAACAGAGGCTACAAATTCCATTTTCATACCCTTCCAAAAATGAAAGGCATGCCAAACCTGCCACACAATCAAAGGGCAGAGGCACAAAAGCAAATTTCAGATCTTATAAACATGAAAGCTATTCAAGAGGTACCTACACACGAACAAGGTCAAGGTTTTTATTCCAGGCTATTTCTGGTGCCAAGGAAGGGAAAAGATTGGAGACCTATTTTTGATCTTTCCATCCTAAACACATTCCTACTGCCAAAATTCAAGATGCTCACTCTACAGCAACTTCTTCCCATGCTGGGCAAGGAGTCTTGGCTGGTAACATTGGACCTCAAGGAGGCATACCTGCATGTCCCAATCAGACAAAATTGCAGAAGATACCTCAGATTTCTTGCAGGTTCAACCCATTATCAATTCTCTGCATTGCCCTTTGGCTTATCTACTGCACCCAGAGTATTCACGAAATGCCTGGCATCAGTAATTGCCTACTGCAGACTTCAAGGGATACAAATATACCCTTATTTGGACGACTGCCTGATCCAAGCGGACAGCAAGCACATTCTTCTGAAACATCTGGCTTATGTAATAATGTTAATAAACTCTCTGGGATACACAGTCAAAGAGAAATCAAGACTAATACCCTCTCTGAAGATAATTTTCCTGGGTGCCAATTTGGACACAAACACCCAGATGGCCTACCTCACGCCAGAGAAGCAGGGGCAACTAATTCAATATTTCAGAACACTGACAAATTGCACCAGGCTGACTGCAAGGAAAATCCTGCAGGCTCTGGGATTCATGGCATCTTGCATCTTACTAATCCCATGTGCAAAGCTGCATATGAGAAAACTACAATGGTACATAAAAAAACATATGGTCTCAACACAGCCACAGTTTGGAAACAGTAATACCACTAATTCCATGTCTGCAAAAGGAATTTCTGTGGTGGGCTCAAGCATGTCAAACAAACACAGGTCTTCCATTCAGCAAGCCTCAAGCAAATCAAGTCATCACAACAGACGCCTCGGACTACGCCTGGGGGGCGCACATGACAAGACCGGTGCATTCAGGGCAAATGGTCTCAAAAAGAAAAGCACCTTCACATCAATCAAAAAGAAATGCTAGCAGTAATAAATGCTATTATAGCTTTCAAGGACCTTCTACAACCAGGTCAGCTATTGATAAGAACAGACAACACCACAGTTATGTGGTACATAAACAAGCAGGGAGGAACACATTCGTATCCCCTATGCAGACTGGCCATGTCACTTTGGAACATGGCCATGGACTTACAAATGGAACTACAAGCACAGTACTTGCCAGGCAAGGAAAACACGCTGGCAGACAACCTAAGCAGGAATATGACAGATACACGCGAATGGAAGTTGCATCCAAAAGCTTTTACAGAAATAATCCAAGAATGGGGAAGGCCAGACATAGATCTCTTTGCCTCCCACAAAAATCATCGATTGACAAAATTCTGCTCAAGGATCTTCCATCCAAAGGCCTGGAGAGTGAACGCTCTCTCTTTCAGTTGGACATCAATGACAGTTTATGCCTTCCCACCTCTTCCTCTGCTGCCCAAAGTCCTATTGAAGACCAGAGCAGACAGACCAAAGATGATCGTCATTGCTCCAGACTGGCCAAGGCAACACTGGTACCCACTCCTGAGGAGCCTGACACATTCCCCACCATGGACCCTGCCTCTAATGCCTCTTCTTCTGACTCAGCACAGCTTCAAAACTCTTCACTGTCAGCTGAAAACACTCAATCTAGCCGCATGGAAGATTCCTTAGCATCGCAGCAGGCCCGGCTCTCCAAGGAGGTGCAGGATGTCATTTTGGAGGCCAGAAGGCCATCAACTAGAAAAGCTTACTCTGCAAAATGGAAACGTTTTTGTGTCTGGAATGAGAAAAAGGGCCAGAGCCCTGGAAAACTGAATTGACCTCAAATACTACAGTATTTGGCTGAACTGCTAAGCAGTGGACTTTTGTTCTCCTCCATCAAAATCCATGCCTCAGCCATTTCTGCAGAATACACCTCTGATCCACCTTTATTCTCTCACCCTCTATTAAGACAGTTCCTCAGAGGGGCTAAGAATTTAAGACCTCCAAGGAAACAACCAATACCTGCTTGGGATCTTAATTTCATTCTGGAAAAACTGACTTTGCCTCCTTTTGAGCCAGCTGCCTCATCAGATTTGCAATATTTGTCCTGGAAAACAGCTTTCCTTCTAGCTATCACTTCAGCTCGTAGAGTTTCAGAACTACAGGCTGTTATGGCTGTCCAGCCTTTTATCATCTTCCATCAGGACAGAGTTTCATTACGTACCAACCCATCCTTTGTCTAAAGTGGTATCCAGGGTAGCTTTAAATCAGGCCATACATTTACCTACTTTTTATCCTAATCCTCAAAACAAAGGGGAGAGATTACTGCATTCCTTGGACATCCACAGACAACTGCGTTATTTGGACAGAACAAAACCTTTCAGAAAATCAGAACAGCTTTTTGTGGCCTATGCGGTAGGAGCTCAAAGAAAGCCAATTTCCAAACAGACAATCTCAAAATGGATAGCCCACTGCATACGCTTTTGCTATTCCTTTCATGGCAAAACTGTACCTACAGGCATTAGAACTCATTCTACCAGGGCCACAGCCACCTCTGCAGCCTTCCTCAGAGGAGTTCCTACCAAGGATATTTTAGAAGCAGCTACTTGGAGTTCTGTGCATACCTTCTCCAAGCACTAACAACCTACCATTATACTCCAAATCTAGAGCAGGCTTTGCCACTGCAATCTTGCAGGGCATTTTGGCTCCTCTTAGTTCCACCTAGTGCCTACCACCCCTTTCTTATCTTTGAGATTCTACCCATCTGTTATGACTGCAGCTGTATGCACGATGAACATAGTACAGTTTTGTACCTACCATAAATGTAGATGTTCGAGTGCTAATACAGCTGCAGTCCAGGTTTCCCTCCCTCCTTCCCCTCTAGGGGTATTCTTTTATGGTGTATTTGCTTGCAACTACTGGTCTTTGATTATATTGCATTGCATTATTACATAATTTTATGTATTGGCTTCTTTCTGGGGGTACCTGACATCTGAGGCAAGAAAAACTGAAGAAAATGGCGTCGGCTGGTTCTTTTATACCCCTGTCGCACTGAAGTCAGGGAAGAAGCGACGACAACCGACGCCGGACCTAGACTTTGGAATTCGGCCGACCAAGGACCCGCCTGACGGCAGGAGAACCCTTCTGTTATGACTGCAGCTGTATTAGCACTCGAACATCTACATTTATGGTAGGTACAAAACTGTACTTTCTCTGCACTGCCCTTTGGCTTATCTACTGTGCCCGGGTCTTTACAAAGTGCCTGGCTCCAGTAATTGCATTTTGCCGGAAAATAAATATTTAAATATATCCATACCTGGGCAATTGTTTAATTCAGGCAGAAAAGACATTCTTCTAAAACATCTGGCGTTTGTAAAAAGGGTTCTAACGTGTCTAGGGTACACTGTAAATGAAAAGAAATCACAACTGGTACCTTCTCAAAAAATTACATTCCTGGGTGCAAGCTTGAATACAACTGCCCAGATGGCTTTCCTTATGCCAGGAAAGCAAATTCATGTGGTGACTTACTTCAAACAGGTGGCCACAGAAACCCTGCTATCTGGAAAACAAATTCTGCAAGCCTTGGGGTTCATGGCCTCCTGCATTCTAATTCCATATGCAAGACTGCATATGAGGAAACTTCAATGGTACCTAAAAAGTTTATGGAGTCAGCATTTTCACAGCCTGGAAACAATGATTCCTCTCATACCTTGCCTGCAACTAAGTTCCTATGGTTGGCAGAGGCCTGCCACCAAAACAAGGGACTGTCATTCACACCACCCCTTGCCGCCCAAACCCTAACTACAGACTCATTAGACTATGCTTGGGGGGCACATATGGCAGGGAAGTGCATTCAGAGCAAATGGAGTCCAAATCAAATGCACCTTCATATCAATCAAAAATAAATGCTAGCTGTACAGAATGCACTGACAGCCTTCAAGGACTACCTTCATCCAGGACAATTACTGATAAAGACGGACAACACCACGGTTATGTGGTACTTAAACAAGCAGGGGAATTCACACTCCTACCCCCTTTGCAGACTAGCCATGGCATTGTGGAACACTGCCTTTATCTAGTACAACTACAAGCTCAATTCCTGCCAGGAAAGCTGATTACTCTGACAGATGAACTAAGCAGAAGTCTCATTCATGGACCCTCACGAATGGAAACTGGAACCATGTATTTTCAACATGTTGACATGCAAATGGTCGAGCCCAGACATAGATCTTTTTGCCTCACCCCAGAACTATCAGTTGGACAAATTTTGCACAAGAACTCATCACAAAAAAGCCTGGAAAGTGGATGCTCTGTCCTTTAACTGTAAAAACATATCAGGCTATGCCTTTCCCCCTCAGCCTCTGCTCTCCAAAGTTCTACTAAAAGTCAAACAGGACAAACCAAAAATGATTTTGATTGCTCCAGACTGGCCTCTCCAACACTGGTACCCACTCATGCGCAGTGTCACACCTTCCACTGTGGCACCTGCCTCAGATACCTTACTTATTGTCTCAGCAGAACAACCAAACTCTGCACATTCTGCTCCAAACTTTGAATCTTGCATCGTGGCTAATCACCTAAATTCACCCTTAGCATCTCTCAGCAAACCTGAGATGGATGTCATTTTGGAGGCAAGAAGACCTAGTACTAGAAAATTTTATGCTGACAAATGGAAAAGATTCTGTGCTTGGAATCAATCTCAAGGGATAAGCACAGCAGTGCCCAACATTCCTCAGATTTTGCAATACTTAATGGAGATACTTCACAAGGGCCTGTCCTTTTCTTCCATAAAAATCCATGCCTCAGCCATTTTAGCCCATTACAACACAGAGCCTCCCCTCTTCTCTCATCCTCTGCTAAAGCAGTATCTCAGAGGGGCTAAAAACTTAATACCACCCAGGAGAGCTCCAACCGCTGCCTGGGACCTCAGTTTTGTATTGGAGAAACTCACCCTCCTTCCTTTCGAGCCAGCTGCTACTGCAGACTTAAAATTTCTCTCCTGGAAAACAGCTTTCCTTTTAGCAGTCACTTCAGCTAGAAGGATTTCTGAATTACAGGCTCTTATGGCAGTGGAGCCTTTCATCATTTTTCATGCGGACAGGGTATCTCTCAGGACTAATCAATTCTTCATGCCAAAGGTGGTATCCAGTGTGGCTCTTAATCAGACCATTCATTTGCCAACTTTCTTTCCCAATCCACAGAACAAGGAGGAGCGGATTCTGCATTCATTGGATGTACACAGACAACTTAAATTTTACTTAAACAGGACTAAATCTCAAAGAAAATCTGAACTGCTGGTGGCATTTGCTGCAGGGGCAGAGGGAAAGGCTATTTCAAAGCAAACCATTTCCAAATGGGTAAGCCATTGTATTTGTTTCTGCAATAAGCACCATGGAAAAAACTATGCCCCAGGGTATCAGATCCCATTCCACCAGGGCTGCATCTACTTCAACAGCCTTTCTCAGAGGTGTTCCTGCCAGGGACATTCTAAAAGGTGCTACCTGGAGCTCAGTTCATACTTTCACCAAACATTACCATTTACCATTTTTCTCTAAATCCAGAGCTGGCTTTGCCACTGCTGTCCTGCAGGGCCTTATAGCTGGTCCTAATGCTGTACAATTGCCTCCACCCAACCATAGCTTTGGGAATCTACCCAAATGTAATGACTGCAACAGTGAAACACGAAAAACATAGTACAGTTGTGTACACTTACCATAAATGTAGAGGTTCGAGTGTATTCACTGTTGCAGTCCTGGTTACCCTCCCTCCAGCCCCCTATTTTTCTCTGGCTATACCTCTACTTTCTTTCAGTATGCTTAAAAGTCCTTTTGGTGTATTTGCTTTTGGTTGGAGGTACATTTTTGGTGTTTTTTAATTTTATTTTTTCCCCATTTGGGGGGCACCTGACATCTGGGATAAGAAAAACTAATGTAATGGCGTCAGCAGCATGTTTAAACCCCTGACGACCTGACGTCATGGAAGAAGGGACAGCAACTGACGCAGGGCCCAAGACTTTGTTAATCAGGCCGACTGAGGGCAACCTGCCAGCAGATTACCCAAATGGTAATGACTGTAACAGTGAATACACTCTAACATCTGCATTTATGGTAAGTGTACACAACTGTACTTTCTGCATAGGACATGTTACTTGCGCAATGTATTCTTTTAGTGAGGAGCCACTGTGGACATTCTAGTTGATGGATGTGCCTGGTTAGATATATACCAAAGGGGGCAGTGTACCAAATGTTAGGTTTGAGGAATGATGAATACAGTGGAACAGTGACCTCCTTGGACGTAGTTGCCATACCTTTGTTTATAAGTTGCACAACATACAATTATTTCCGTACTATTGTAGACATGTGATGGTCGAAGGCTAGATTCCTGTCTGTGTCCCAAAGTCCCTTACTACTGGATCAACTCTTAGAATTGTGTTGTCAATATGGTAGTTACCAAGGGTGGATGAATTCCAGAAAGATACTATTATGCTTTTCTTGGCATTTAGTTTTAGTCCATGCTACTGACACAGGTGTTATCTGTCATCCCATCCTGGAGAACATTAGTGTCAGTGGGGGATTCTATGACTGCCCTTAATTTGCAATTGTTTGCAAATTTGGTCAGCCAGAGCGGCCCTTGACATTGTTAGTGACTTCAGAGAGTAAATGCCAAATAGAGTAGTCCCTGGATTAATCCCTGATGGGCTCCACTTGTGATTGACCATTTTGTAAAGGTGGACTCCCCAATTCTAACTTCTGAGTCCTGTCTGTGAGCCATCTGGCTATCCACTGGGTGACATATGGGTTTTTACCTAATCTCTTGAGTTTATCAACAATCTCTGAGTGAGGTATTGTGCCATATGTCTTGACCAGGTCAAGGTAGGCAGTGTGAACCATTTTATCCTCATTCATTTCTTTGGTGACCTTCTTAAAGAAATCCACCAGGCTGAGTAGGCATGACATGCTCTTGATGAAACCAAATTGGGTTGGGTCTGGTGTTTGGAGGATGTTCTTCATGTTTCACTGTTGCAGTCATTGCATTTGGGTTATCTACCTGCAGGTAGCCCTCAGTCGGCCTGAATACCAAAGTCTTGGGATTTCTGCGTCGGATGCTGTCGCTTCTTCCATGATGTCAGGTCGCCAGGGGTATAAAACATGCAGCTGACACCATTACATCAGTCTTTCTTGCTGTGCTGTGCCCGAAGCAGAAGCAGTTCGCAAGTGCCAGTCAGCCAACTCCTGAAATTTTCATTTTTGAGTTTCAGACCCGATGTCTTCAAAAAAAGATAAGTACCCCGTTAGGGATCCCTTTTTCTTGCTCTAACCGATGTCAGAAAAAGTTAACAGTTGTCTTGCCTGTGGAAAGCAAATACCTCACAGAGATTTTCATTCTTACTGCGTCATCTGTTTAGGCTCCAGACCACGACGTTCCTCATTTGTAGGGTTTTGTGCTTTAACACCTAAACTATTCGTCGTTGGGCTATCTTTGTCACTAAATTCTTTCGCTCTTATTCTCTGTATTCTGCAATGGCTTCGATAAGCCATCCGAATACCAATCCGTTGGAAAAACGTAAGGATAAAGACAGACTGCTTAGGCCGGTACTCAGTGAGGTGCCTTCGCAGCCCCTGATACCCACTTCTACAGATTCGCAGGCCTCTACTGAGACCCATTCAGAGTCGGGTATGCCTCGAGAGGCTTCTTCAACTATGGAACTATCCTGTGGATGTCCCTGCCTTGGATGGGTCCGGAGCTGCTGTGCCGGCACCAGCTTCTGAGGGTGTATTCAAGCCTTCCGATTTTCATATTCAACTGACGACTTCTTTTCAAACCAAAAGTTCCGGATTTCTCAGGCCCGGAGTTCGCACTACGCCTAGGAAACCGACCAAAGCGCATTCTCAGGCCCACATTCTTCAGAAGCAAATGCTTAGAATGGCTGAAGATCTTATTACTTAATTTAGGGGAAGCCAGCCTTCCCCCTCAAAAAGACAGAGAACTGATTTTCCTTCTGATTCTTCAGATCATGAGTCTGTTGACTCTGATCCGTCTGATTACCAGGACATACCCTTATCTACCTTTGAAGATTCTGATGCAGAGGATTCCATTCCCTCTGCTTCCCCACCAGAGCATTTTTCTTGCATACCCTTAGAGAACATTTCCGCTGGGAGTGCCAGGACTACTCGCAGTCCAAAAAGAGACTCAGGGGATTTTTAAACTTGCCTCAGCACAGGCTTCTAGCTATACCTCTTGATGTTCTTCGTGATTCACTGTTGCAGTCATCACATTTGGGTAATCTGCTTGCAGTAGCTCTCAGTCGGCCTGATTAACAAAGTCTTGGGTCCTGCGTCGGTTGCTGTCCCTTCTGTGACGTCAGGTCATCAGGGGTATAAAACATGCAGCCGACACCATTACATCAGTCTTTCTTGCCGTGCGGTGCACGAAGCAATTTGCAAGTGCCAGTCGGCCGACTCCTGAAATTTTCGTTTGAGTTTCAGAACCGAAATCTTCATCTAAAAGCGAAGTACCCCGTTGGGAAAACTTTTTCTTGCTCCTTTCTGATGTCAGTAAAAGTAAATAATTGCATTACTTGTGGAAAGCAAATACCTCATAAAGATTTTCATTTGCACTGTATTCCTTGCCTAGGCCCTGACCACAAAGTACCTTGCTGTCGATTTTATGCCTTGTTTAAACCCCGAACTATCCATCGTCTGTATATTTACACTTCTAAATATTTTGGTGCTCTGTTCAATTATCCCGATATGTCTTCAGTAAGCCATCCAACTACAGACATTCCCAAAAAGCGCAAATATAAAGACAGAGGCCGCCTAGGTCCAAAGCTGCCGACGACGCTTCTCCAAAGCTAGCCGTCAGTTCGCCGGTACTCAGTGAGGCGCTTTCACAGCCCCTGATACCTGCTACTGAGACCCATTCGTAGTCCGGTATGCTGCGAGATGCTTCAACTGGAAACCTGCAGATGTCTCCACCTTGAATGGGTCCGGAGCTGCTGTGCAGGCACCGGCTTCTGAGGGTGTACTCAGGCCTACCGACCTGCATATTAAACTGACGCCATCTTCTTCTTCAAGGCCTAAAACTCGAACCATGCCTAGAAAACTGACGCCCAGACCACATGGTCAGGCCTCTATGCCTAAAAAGAAATAAGAATGGCTGAAGACCTTATTACTTTAATCAGGGGAAGCCAGCCTTTCCCCTCTAAGAGACCTAGGACTGCTGACCAGGATTCTGAAATTTCTGTTTCCTCTGATGACCAGGATTTACCCCTGTCTAACTATGAGGATTCTGATGCTGAGGACTCTATTCCCTCTGCTCCCCCCCCCCCCCAGAGGATTTCTCTTTTGGTGAAACCTTGCATACTGTCAGGGAGCATTTTCATTGGGAAAGTCAGGATTGCTCTGATTCTAAAAAGAGGCTTAGGGATTTCTTACTCCTGCCCCAGCACAGGCCTTTAGCCGTACCTCCTGTATTAGACATTGTTGGTGATGCCTTTTCCGAATCTGGTTTGGTCCCTGATTCTTTGCCTCCTGCTGCCAGGAAACCCGATGGATACTACAGGGTCCCTGACTGGCACAAGTTCCTTTTTAAAAATCCTACTGCGGATCCTGAGACTATTTCACAGGGACCCAAGGGCATTAAAGCTTCTACTGCCAAAAATCCTACCCCCTCTGATTGAGACTCTAGGGTGCTGGATAGATGGGGTAAGAAGGTATATACTTTTGCAACTTTGGCCATTAGGGCCTTAAACTGCCAGTTTCATATGTTAAAGTATCAGCAGCATATTATTGGATTGCTTAAACAGAAAATGATGTTGATTCCTGATCGTGTTGAAAATAAGGATTTGCAGGATTTACTGCATTCATCTGAACAGGTTGGAAAACGTACTTTGCAATGTGGTTTTGATTCACTAGAGGCATCTTGCAGGGCTGCTGTAAAGTACAGTTTTGTACCTACCATAAATGTAGATGTCCGATAGGAATGCATCTGCAGTCCTTACAAATGGGTTGTCCTGTCGTCAGGCAGCCCTTCGGTCGGCCGAATTCCAAAGTCTGGGTCTGGCCTCGGCTGGTGTTGCACTTCACCCGACGTCATAGCTGCAGTTATTCGGGTATAAAGGCATCAGCCGACGCCATTTTCCTCAGTGTTTCTTGCCGCGTGGCGCCCGAAGCAGAAGCTGTTCGCAAGTGCCGGTCGGTCAGAACCAGAGATTACTACTACCGAATACTACTTCGAAGACTTCTAAAAGCTAAGTACCCGTTGGACTCTTTCTTGCCTCAGCCGATGTCAGAAAAAGCGAATAACTGTTTAACTTGTGGGAAACAAATACCTCATAAAGATTTCCACTCTTACTGCTTACCTTGTCTAGGCCCAGACCACGACGTCGCAGCTTGTCTAGCCTGTGCTTCTTTTAACCGGCGGACGCTTAGACGTCGGTCGGAGTTTGCTGAGGAGTTTTTCGGCTCCGTTTTTGCTTATATTATGCCGTCGGATCCTCCGACTTCGCAAGTTTCTAAAAAACGCAAGGAAAAGGACCGACACTCGCGGTCTGCGGTTTCGGCCGAAAGATGCATCCTTGAAGGACATCTGGGTCTGTACTTAGAAGGTATGTTTGGCTTGAGGAGCAATCCTTGCCAGATCATGTTGAAGCTAAATTACTGGATGCTCCCTTAAACCAGGACCGCCTGTTTTGCAACAAGGCAGAAGTTGTTCTTAAAAAGATGGAAAAAGCTAAATCTATGCAAACTGTTAAAGATTTTTTACAAGTACAACCTCCAAGGTTTAGTAGGCATTGGCCTTCCAAAAATTGGTCCTTTCCAACCTCTTCCAGACCTTATTAGTCCAATCCTAGATCCAGCAGAGCTCCCAAGCTTCAGTCCTAGGGTACGCACAGGACTAAGCAGTGGGGGGCCTCCACTTCCAAATCTGGGAGTAATAAAACACCCCCTGTGGTAAACTGTCTCAATTACTTCCTTTTAAAACTGCCAAGCACTTCTCAACTGACTGCCCCTGGGGGGGGGGGGTTGCTGTTCATGCAGAGAACTGGGAACTCATTACCCAGGACAGATGGGTTCTAAATATAGTGTCTCAGGATACAGATTTCACTTTCACACGTTACCAACACTAAGCGGGTGGCCAGATCTACCCCCAAATCAGTGGGCAGAGGCCCAAAAACAAGTACTTTTCCCTCTTAAGCAAGGGGGCTATTCAGTTGGTACCAGAAGAGGAAAAGGGACAATGTTTCTACTAGAGGCTTTTCCTGGTACCCAGAAAAGACCATTCTTGGCGTCCTATCCTGGACCTGTTTACTCTTAAACACCTTTTTGCTGATTCCAAAATTCAAGATGCTGACTCTTCACCAGTTGCTCCCTATGCTAGGCAGAGACGCCTGGTTGGCAACACTAGATTTGAAGGAAGCATACCTGCACTTCCCAATCGGGGGATCTTGCAGAAGATACCTACGCTTCAAAGCAGGCTACATGCACTACCAGTTCTCTGCACTGTCCTTTGGCTTATCTACTGCGCCCAGGGTATTCACAAAGTGCCTAGCTCCAGTCATTGTATTTTGCAGGCAAAGAAGTATTCAAATATGCCCATACCTGGACGATTGTCTTAATTCAGGCAGAAAGCCAGGGCATACTTTTGAATCACCTGACCTTTGTACAGAGGGTGCTAACTTGTCTGCGGTACACCATAAATGAAAAGAAATCACACCTGGTAACCTGTCAAGAAATTACATTCCTGGGAGCAAGCTTGAATACAACTTCCCAGATGGCTTTCCTCACGCCAGAGAAGCAAATGCTTTTGGCAACCTACTTCAAACAAGTGGCCACAAAAACCCTGCTATCTGCAAGGCAAATACTACAAGCCTTGGGGTTCTTGGCCGCCTGCATTCTTCTAATTCCCTATGCAAGACTGCATATGAGGAAACTACAGTGGTATCTAAAAAGCCTATGATGTCAACATTCTTAGGACCTAGAAGCAGTGATTCCTATCATACCTTGTCTACGCCTAGAGTTCCTTTGGTGGGCAGAGGCCTGCCACCAAAACAAGGGACTACCATTCTCACTACCCCCTGCCGCCCAAACTCTTAACAACAGATGCATCAGACTATGCATGGGGGGCTCACCTGGCAGGGAAGTGCATTCAGGGCAAATGGAACCCAAATCAAATGCACCTGCATATCAATCAAAAAGAAATGTTAGCTGTACAGAATGCTCTGACAGCCTTCAAAGGACCACATTCTTCCAGGACAGTTAATGGTAAAGACGGACAACACCACTGTTATGTGGTACATAAGCAGGGGGGCACACATTCTTACTCCCTCTGCAAACTAGTCATGGCATTGTGGAACACAGCCCTGAGCTTACAAGCTCAATTCCTGTCAGGAAAACTAAATACACACTGGCAGATGAACTAAGCAGAAACCTCATGGACCCACCCGAGTGGAAACTGAAACCAAGGATTTTCAACATGTTGACAAGCAAATGGGGGAGCCCAGATATAGACCAGTTTGCCTCCCCTCAGAACTATCAAATGGACAAGTTTTGCACAAGGACTCTCCTAAACAAGCTTGGAAAGTGGATGCTCTGTCCTTCAGCTGGAAGAACCTATCCATTTATGCCTTTCCTCCTCTGCCTCTGCTCTCCAAAGTACTACTAAAGATCAAACAAGACAAGCCAAGGACGATTTTGATTGCACCAGACTGGCCACGCCAACACTGGTACCCCCTCTTACGCAGTGTGTCACTGTTGGCCCCACGGCACCTGCCTCAGATTCCTACCCTATTGTCTCAGCAGGAGAACCAGATTCTGCACCCTCCGCTTCAAACACTGAACTTAGCAGCCTGGCTAATTACCTAGTCTCTCTCCTTTACCACCCCTCAGTAAACCAGTGATGGATATAATTTTAAAGGCAAGGAGACCTAGTACTAGAAAATCTTATGCTGAAAAATGGAAAAGCTTCTGTGCCTCGATCCACTCTCAAGGGATGAGCACAGCAGTTCCCAATTTACCTCAGATTTTACAATACTTAACTGAGATGCTTCACAACGGCCTGTCTTTCTCCTCCATCAAATTTCACGCCTCAGCCATTTCAGCTCATTATAACACAGAACCTCCCCTCTTCTCTCATCCACTGCTCAAACAGTTCCTCAGAGGGACCAAAAATCTACAACCACCCAGGAGAGCTCCAACTCCAGCCTGGGACCCTTAACTTTATATTGGAGAAACTCACTCTTCCTCCTTTCGAGCCAGCTGCTACTGCAAACTTAAAATTCCTTTCTTGGAAAACAGCTTTCCTTTTAGCTATCACTTCAGCAAGAAGGCTATCTGAATTATAGGCCCTTATGACACTGGAGCCTTTTATCATCTTTCATGCGGACAGGGTGTCCCTGAGGACCAGTCCCTCTTTCATGCCCAAGGTGGTATCCAGTGTGGCCCTTAATCAGTCCATTCATTTGCCAACCTTCTTTCCTAATCCACAGAACAAAAGGGAACGGATTCTGCACTCATTAGATGTGCACAGACAACTGAGATTCTACTTGCACAGGACTAAACCTCAAAGGAAATCTGAACAACTGCTGGTGGCATTTGCTGCAGGGGCAGAGGGGAAGGCTATTTCAAAGCAAACCATTTCCAAATGGATAGGCCATTGCATTCATTTCTGCTACAAGCACCATGGAAAACCTATCCCACAGGGTATCAGACCCCACTCAACCAGGGCTGCACCTACCTCTACAGCCTTTCTCAGAGGCGTCCCTACCAGGGACATCCTAGAAGCTGCTACCTGGAGTTCTGTACATACTTTCACCAAGCATTACCATCTGCCAATTTTCTCTAAATCCAGAGCTGGCTTTGCCACTGCAGTCTTGCAGGGCCTAATAGCTGGTCCTAATGCTATCTAATTTCCTCCTCCCGTCCTTAGCTTTGGGAATATACCCAAATGTGATGACTGCAACAGTGAAACACGAAGAACATAGTACAGTTGTGTACACTTACCATAGATGTAGATGTTCGAGTGTATTCACTATTGCAGTCCTGGTTACCCTCCCTCCAGCCCCCGTACTTCTTTTGGCTATACCTCTACTTACTGTGCTCAAAAGCTTTTTGGTGTATTTGCTTTTTTGTTGGAGGTATAACCTTGTATATTTATAGATTTAATTGCTGCCCATTAGGGGGGCACCTGACATCTGGGGCAAGAAAAACCGATGAAATGGCGTCGGCTGCATGTTTTATACCTCTGACGACCTGACATCGCGGAAGAAGGGACAGCAGCCAACGCAGGACCCGAGACTTTGTTAATCAGGCCGACTGAGGGCTACTGGAAGCAGATAACCCAAATGTGATGACTGCAACAGTGAATACACTCTAACATCTACATTTATGGTAAGTGTACACAACTGTTCTTTCTGGAAATTGTAGATGATGTCTTCTTGGAATCCAGCCTTGTCCCTGATACTTTGCCCCCAGGAAACCTGACAGGTACTACAGAGTACCTGACACCCAGAAATTTCTCTTTAAAAATCCTACTGTTGATCCAGAGACCATTTCCCAGAGACCTAAAGGCATTAAGGTTACAACAGCCAAAAACCCTACCCCTTCAGACAGGGACTCTAGGGCTTTAGACAGATGGGGGGGGTAAGAAGGTATACACCTCTGTTACTCATGCCATCAGGGCTTTAAATTGCCAGTTTCATATGTTAAAGTATCAGAAACATATTATGGAACTAATTAAACAGAAAATGATGATTTCTGATTGTGCAGAACATAAGGATTTACAAGAGTTAATGCATTTTGCTAACCAAGTTGGAAAACATACTTTGCAATGTGGTTTTGATGCTTTAAAAGCATCTTGCAGGGCTACTGTCACTGGGTCTGTTCTTCGAAGGAATGCTTGGCTTAAGGAACAAACTTTGCCAGACCATGTCAAAGTAAAATTACTAGATGCGCCATTAAACCAAGACCGTCTTTTTGGTAATAAAATAGAAGTCCTCAAAAGGATGGAGGAAAAAGCTAAATCTATGCAAACTGTTAGATTTCCTACAGGTACAGCCACCTAGATTAAGTAGGCATTGGCCTTCAAAAAACTGGTCTTTTCCAGCCCCTCCAGCCTTTCTCAGCCCAAACCCAGGGTCAACCGACCAAGACTACAGTTTCAAGGTACGCACAGATCTAAGCAATGAAGTGCTCCCACCTCTAAAACAGGGAGTAGTAAGCCACCATCCTTTGGTAAAATCTCACAATGACTTATCCTTAACTTTCCCAAGCCTTGCTCAAGTACTTGCACCTTTATGAGGAAAACCTGCCCTGCATGCAAAAAACTGGGAGTACATTACCCAGGACAGATGGGTCTTAAACATTGTTTCCCAGGGATACAAATTCCACTTCCACTCACCGCCAAGCCCAAGCGGAAGGCCAGACCCCCCCACCCCAAACCAGTGGGCAGAGGCCCAAAAGCAAGTACTTTGTCTTCTCAATATCAAGGCTATTCAACCTGTCCCAGATGGGCAAAGGGGGACAAGGCTTTTATTCCAGACTGTTTCTGGTACCCAGAAAAGAAAACTCTTGGCGCCCTATCCTGGATCTGTCTATTCTCAACACCTTTCTGGTGGTTCCAGAATTCAAAATGCTTACTCTCCCAACAGCTGCTTCCTATGCTAACCAAGGACTCTTGGCTAGCCACCCTAGACCTAAAAGAAGCTTATCTGCACATCCCCATAAGGGAATCGTCCAGGAAATATCTATGTTTCAGAGCAGGCGCTATGCACTATCAGTTCTCTGCACTTCCCTTTGGCTTATCTACTGCACCCAGGGTATTCACAATATGCCTAGCTCCAGCCATTGCATATTGCAGGCAGAGAAGAATTCAAATTCACCCATACTTGGATGATTGCCTGATTCAGGCCGACAGTCAGGAATTGCTACTACAGCACCTGACATTTGTAAACAGACTTCTAATTTCACTGGGATGCATCATCAGTGAAAAGAAATCACATCTGGTGCCCAGCCAACAGATTGTATTCCTGGGAGCAAGCTTGAACACAACTTTCCAGATGGCATTCCTCACTCCAGAAAAATACATTTATTGGACAGACTACTTCAATCTACTGGCCACCAAAACCCAGCTATCTGCAAGAAAAATACTGTAAGCCCCGAGGGTTCATGGCCTCTTGCATTCTGCTAATTCCATATGCAAGATTGCATATGAGGAAACTTCAGTTGTACTTAAAAAGTCTCTGGTGTCAACATTCTCAGGACCTGGAAATAATGATTCCTATCATTCCTTGCCTAAAGACAGAGTTCCTTTGGTGGGCAGAGGCCTGCTACCACAACAAGGGACTCCCTTTCACTCAACCCCCTGCTGCTCAAACCCCAACAACAGACGCTTCAGACTATGCATGGGGGGGCTCACATGGCAGGACAATGCATTCAAGGCCAATGGAGCCCAAGGCAAATGCACCTGCATATCAGTCAAAAAGAAATGTTATCCAGGACAACAACACAGTTATGTTGGTACATAAACAAGCAGGGGGGGGGGTCATTCCTACCCACTCTGCAGATTAGCCATGGCTCTGTGGAACACAGCCTTGAGCAACCAAGTGCACCTGCAAGCTCAATTCCTGTCCGGCAAACTGAATTCACTGGCAGGCGACTCTAGCAGAAATCTAATGGACCCACACGAGTGGAAACTGGAACTCAACATATTCAAGCTTCTGAGGCACAGGTAGGGGGCACCAGAGGTGGACCTCTTTGTTTCCCCTCAGAACTATAATTTGAGTAAATATTGCTCCAGAACTCCCCACTGCCAAACATGGAAAGTGGATGCCCTGTCCTTTACATGGGAAAACCTCTCAATCTATGCCTTTCCTCCTCTGCCCCTCCTCTCGAAGGCTCCTACTAAAGATCAAACAGGACACGCCAAGGACAATCCTAATTGCACCAGACTGGCCACGCCAGCACTGGTACCCTCTTTTGTGCAGTCTGACAGTAGTGCCACCATGGCACCTGCCTCAGACCTCTTCCCTGCTGTCCCAGCAGGAGGGCCAGATTTTGCATCCTCTGCTATAAACCCTGAACTCATCACCAGCAACCCTCATCAAACAGGTGCTGAATGTCCTCCTTGAGGCAAGGAGGCCTAGTACTAGAAAATCCTATTAGGAAAAGATACTGTTCTTGGAGCCACTCTCAGGGAATGTACACAACTGTGCCCAGCTTACCTCGTATACTAGATTACTTAATAGAAGTGCTCCATAAAGACCTGTCCTTCTCTTCAGTTAAGATTCATGCCACTGCCATCTCAGCTCATTATAATGCTGAGCCCACCCCTCTTCCCTCATCCTCTGGACAAACCGTTCCTGAGCGGAGCCAAACATTTAAGATCCCCAGGAGAGCTCCCACTCCAGCCTGGGACCTTAACTTTTTATTGGAAAAGTTCACTCTTCCTCCCTTTGAACTTGCTGCTACAGCAGAGTTAAAATTCCTCTCATGGAAAACAGCTTTACTTTTAGCCATCACTTCAGCAAGCAGAGTGTCTGAATTGCAGGTCTTTGGCTGTGGAACCCTTCATTATCTTACATGCTGACAGGGTTTCCCTCAGGACTAACCCATCATTTATGCCCAAGGTGGTATCTAGTGTGGCTTTAAACCAGTCCATTCATTTGCAGACTTTTTTTCCCTAATCCTCAGAATAAAGGGGAAAGGATCCTGCACTTACACAGGCTGCTTGGGTTCTGTCTGGACAGGACTAAGCCTTTCAGGAAAACTGACCACCTGCTAGTAAGCTTTGCTGCAGGGGCAGAGGGCAAGACCATTTCAAAGCAAACCATTTCTAAATGGATAGCACACTGCATCCATTTCTGCTACAAACACCATGGGAAACCTACCCCACAGGGAATCGGAACACATTCCAGTAGGGCTACATCTACCTCTACAGCCTTTCTCAGGGGAGTCCCCTACCAGGGACATCCTGGAAGCTACAACCTGGAGATCTGTACACACACTCACCAAGCATTACCACTTACCTATGTTTTCTAAATCCAGAGCTAGATTTGCCACAACAGTCTTGCAGGGCCTGCTTGCCAACCCTAAGGCTTCTTGACTGCCTCCTCCCATCCTCATCTTTGGGAATCACCCCCAAATGTGATGACTGCAACAGTGAAACACGAAGAACATAGTACAGTTGTGTACACTTACCATAAATGTAGATGTTCGAGTGTATTCATTGTTGCAGTCCTGGTTACCCTCCCTCCAGCACCCTGACTCCTCTTTGCTTCTACCTATCGTTTTTGTTTGCCATACCTTTATATCATTGGTATTTGCTTTTTGCTGGGGGTGTTCCACACCATGCAATTGCTCCCTATTTAGGGGGCTCCTGATATCTGGGGCAAGAAAAACTGATGTAATGGCGTCTGCTGCATGTTTTGTACCCCTGACGTCATGGAAGAAGCGACAGCATCCGACGCAGAAATCCCAGGACTCTGGTATTCAGGCTGACTGAGGGCTACCTGCAGGCAGATAACCCAAATGTGATGACTGCAGCAGTGAAATACACTCCTTAACATCTGCATTTATGATAAGTGTACACATTGTTTCCATGGGTTTGCATGTTAGACTAGTGAGACATATATGGGTCAGTAGTTTCCAGGTTCTGTAGGTGGCCCATCTTTGTGCAGAGGGGATTACTGCTGCTATTCTCCATTTGTGAGGTACAAAGCCTGTTTTGAGTCTGCAGTTAAAAAGCAATTCCTGAGGTCCTGATGGGTCATGTTTCATGCTATTTAGAAAGTCTTTAACTACACACATTTCAGCTTTCTTAAGGGTGAGGAGAGCTTCTTGGGAGTGGAGGTTTTTTTTTTTTTTTTTTTTTTTTTGTTTAGCTTCCTAGCACTAAGCAGCAACACCTTTACATTTTCTTGGTTTTTGACTTGCTATGTCGAAAGTACTTTCAGTTTGGCATTGCCTAAAAATGGTACTATGGGGGAGAACAGTGTTTTAGCTAATATTCGAAAGCCTAGAGGGGAGAGGTGCAAACAAGCAGTTTGGTCTGTTGACCATCTTCCATGCTGCACCTCCCCTTAGAATGACTTTAGAAACTTAAACTTAAGCCAATTATTGAAGTCCATCTTCTGTTTGTATTGTGGGATCGTCCTTGGGGAAGAAAAATGCTGCTAGTGCTAGTGCTAGGCCCATAACAGCTGGAGACATGAATTGTGTGAGAGATCCATGATGTCTTTCTTCATGTAGTCTGGGGGGGGAGGGTATGTGTCGGGTTATTTACACCCACAGGGTCTATGACAGTGTCATACTGGTATTTGTGGTCCATTGACCTGAGTGCATGATTAATGTGGAGGATGTTGGCCCCCTGATAGTCAACTGACTATGACTTTCCCCTTACTCTGCCTGGTGAGAGGGACATCATTGTGTCTCGCGATAGTCTTCAATGACCAGAATGTTGGATAATGTGGTGGCTTGCCTTATGGTCTTAAAGTAGAGACCCCATGAGATGTGGCTGTATGTGTTGAAGTGGGTGTTATTTTGAAAGAGTGCATTTGTGGCTGTTGAGGGTATTTGTTGTGTACTTAATCTAGGAGGCCTTTGAGTTTAGGAAGTGAATTATTTACCCCTGTTCAGAGTAGCTCAGAGGTAGTTTACAAGGTACTAAAGTGTCAGATTAAATCTTACACGCTGTTTACTGTGTGCTAATACATATCTGAATTTGTACAGCTGCAGAGATGTTTACTGATTGAGAAATTGTGCTGATATGGGTAATTATATTGTAAATATATTTGGCTGGCACCTCATTCAGGATGAGTTTCTTTGGCCTGTGTCCATAAAGTGCATGGACAGGGTGAATTTGTCCTGAGACCCACAGCTGAGTAAGTGGGTAATCTGAGATTGTATCTCAAAAAAAGGGTAACTCAAGCAGTTGGCATCAAAGAGAAGGTAATGTGTATAAACAAAACTGGATATTTATAAGAAATCTATGCTACATTTAAGGGATGCAGGGACTTTGCTTGATTTCAGTAACATTTTTCATTGCTTTGCTATTTTAGGATGATGTGATCTGTTTATTTTTAGATAGCTTTTTTGAGTAGCACCAACTAAGGGAGAATGGGTCAGGGTGACTCCAAGATAGAACCAAAAGAAACTCCTCACACACCATTTTTTCAGCCACTAATAACTCAAAAAGTAAAACCACTGCACAAAGTACGAAATGACCGTAGTGTTTTTTTTTTTTTTTTAGTACAATTAAAATAGTCTTGGCGCTTTTGCCCAGTATGCTATGGCATCATCAGAGTCAAATTCAAACACTAAAATGACTTCCTTCCTATATACTAACTTTACTACCAGCAGAAAAGCGTAGTAAAAGGACAAAAGGTTAGAGTTTCGAGGCTGGTGAGTGATGACAGGAAATTTAATGAAGCAATGGTAATCCTAATTGGGATGTTTAAGGAGAGGAGGTGCCCTATTCGTTATTAACACGAAAAGAGGTGACAAAAATAGGGCCACTAGGTTTGTTCCCATTTTAAAAGGAGGCAAAAGTGGAGGTAATACCACACAAGAAGGAAAGCTTGCTTATGATGTTGTGATAATACCATACAACCAAGATGCAACACTATTAAGGACAAAAATGTGTTCGTTATGGGAAGAAATTTTTAGGTAAGGGACCAAAAATAGTGTACAGTAGAGGAACAAATAAATTTGTGGTTTATGTGGCTGCGTGTGTCTCATGACCAGCCTTTTTATGTGGGCAAGACCACAAGACACTTGAGAGAGAGGATAGCAGAGCATAACAGGGACATTAAGGAACAGAAGCTGAGTAGTGCCCTGTATATGCATAGTAATGAATGCACTAACTTCAAAAAGTTTATATTTTTTGTTAGAGTATTCATTGAGGGGAAGGGGGTGGTGACCCAGATTTTTAGATTTACAAATAAAAGAAACAGAATGGCAATTACGTTTGAATGCCAAGAATAAACCGGGATTAATGACAACATCTCAATAGCATACATTTTAAAAAGTAGAACAAAAAAATATTTTAACATATATTGTTACCATCACAACTGCTACAGTTGTATCCTGGCTGACAAGTTTCAAAAGGTTTTATGTTTTAAGAAAAGTTTTAGGTATTATGTCATGTGAAATGTTTTAACATGTTTTTTTAAAGAAAAATTGTTTTCAAAGCAGAACAGACAGGAAGTGATGTATGTTATTAGTATATAGGAAGTCATTTTAGTGTTTGAATTTGACTCTGATGATGCCTTAGCATACTGGACGAAAGCACCAAGTCTATTTTAATTGTATTTAGTAAAACTATAGTTGTTTTGTACTTCACGCAGTGGTTTTAATTTTTAGACTCCAAGGTAGCTGTCCCTAGGGCTAAAGATTAGAGGAGAAATATAGCTAGTTCATGACTAAGCTCCCTCTGATTTCTTAGCTTAGCTTGTACAAGTCAACAAATCTGATTGTTTGGAAACCAAAATAGCTTGTGTTTTGACTTGCAGTTTCTACAAAGTAAAAACCTATATTGTTTTTTTGCTAGGCTAGTATGCCGTATGACCACCTCGGAAAGTGAGTCAGTTCTATGGACCAACATTCACTTTGGTAAGTAACACTCTGTACCAAAATGTAATTGTATGTTTACTACCAGTTTTTTCATTAGCAAGGTATTGGAACCAAATTGATGCTTAATGTGGAACATTTGGAGTGAAAGTAATGTACAGAACTTATAAATGCTTTAGGGCTGCTTTGACAGTATTTATGCCTTGTTAATTACCTGTAAATTCTTCCTTAGGTTGGGATGGGGCAGTTCCGTAGTGGCTTCTAGTTTCCACTGATGGTGTCCTGAACACGCATGGTCTTTCTGTCGTCACTCAGTCGATGCAGTTGTAATGGACCCTAGGTTTACAGTTTGATCCCAACAGTGGGCTTAAAATGTGCACGAGAAGTGCCATGCAGTTCATTTTATGAATGACTTGTCTGTAACATTTGCTAGAAGATTTCATCCTTCTTGAACCACTCTACTGAATCCCTTTTCTCCCCATTTAAATGGAGTAGATGAAAAAGCCTATATCTGACTTTGGAGGCTTTCTACAATAAGTAAATGTTTGGATTTTCTCTCTCTCCTGTTTGGGATAGTTCATAATTGGTTTTACCTACCAATGTTCAGGGTTTCAAGCACATCTGGCTGGCACACATCATTTGCTTGTATAAGAAGGTACACTTAGCCTTTGCAATTCACATTGCTTTTCTGCCCTTTCCACAGGTTTGGGACTCAGTGACAACATCCTTTTTTTAAGATATTTCCAGCTTTTATTGCTTAAAATGCAAACACATTCTATTTGTGACCTGGGACATGCACCATTGTTGCTTGTGCTGGCTGGGTGAGTATAGTCAAGCAGTTACCATTGGTGCTTGTGCTTAATGTAATGCCACCCACAGGAGAAGCAGAAGCTTGAGGTCTGTTATCTTGAAGATGGCTGCGTTAGGTGCCCAGAGCATGGACTAATAGTCTGTCAGACAAGAAATGAAAGAAAAGGGAATTGGTGGGTGTACATAAAGACCTCTTTCTACAAAGTCTTATGGTGGCATCGCATTCATCATGACTCCTGAGCTAACTTTAACTTGGAATAAACCAGTTGTCATTCTTGCTGTATCTAAGAGTTTGAAATAATGGATACAGGAATATGCTTTCATGAAAATTTTTTCACTGTCATCCCTGTACTGCTCCTTCATGACAGAGTGCCACATTTTGTATGCAGATGTCCTTCAAGGATGCATCTGCAGTCTTTACAAATGGGTTGTCCTGTCGTCAGGCAGCCCTTCGGTCGGCCGGATTCCAAAGTCTGGGTCCGGCTTCGGCTGGTGTCGCACTTCACCCGACGTCATTGCGGCAGTTATTCGGGTATAAAGGCATCAGCCGACGCCATTTTCCTCAGTCTTTCTTGCCGCGTGGCGCCCGAAGCAGAAGCTGTTCGCAAGTGCCGGTCGGTCAGATCCAGAGATTACTACTACCGAATACCACTTCGAAGACTTCTGTAAAGCTAAGTACCCCGTTGGGGACTCTTTCTTGCCTCAGCCGATGTCAGAGAAAGTTAATAACTGTTTATCTTGTGGGAAACAAATACCTCATAAAGATTTCCACTCCTATTGCATACATTGTTTAGGCCCAGACCACGACGTAGCAGCTTGTCTAGCCTGTGCTTCTTTTAACCGACGGACGCTTAGACGTCGGTCGGAGTTTGCTGAACAGATTTTCGACTCCGATTTTGCCTACATTATGCCGTCGGATCCTCCGACTACGCAAATAACCAAAAAACGCAAAGAAAAGGACCGACACTCGCGGTCCGTGGTTTCGGCCGAAACCGCGGTTAAGCAAACCCCGAGTGTCTCTGTTTCGGCCGAAACCGAGCACGCGGTTCTTTCTTCAGCCGATAACTTGCCTTCTACCGAGGCCTCTTCTAACCTGGTAGAAACGGCTTCTGAAATCCATCCTTCTGTTGCGGTTTCACAGGATTTATCAGACACCATTCCCCTGGATATTTCAACCCCTGCACATGGAGCTGCTAGGCCTCCTCCAGCTATGTCTATTAAGGCCTTTGCCAGGGCTAAAGCAGCCAAAGCATCAAAACCTGTGCCTGCCAAGCCCCCCTCTCACAGGCCCAGCACCAGCTCCCATATGCTTTCTTTGGCTGAGGATCTCATTTCTTTAATTCGTGGAGCCCAGCCTCATCCAGACAGGGCCTCTCTCCCTCCTCCAGAAAAGAGGCCTAGAGCAGAGCCCCCTGAGCCAGTATCCACAGATGATTCTTCTGATGACTCAGAACATACAGACCCTCCTGAGGCTTCTTTTTCTCCTTACGAAGACTCTGATGCTGAGGAGTCCATCCCTTCAGCCTCTCCTCCTGAGGAATTTTCCTTTGGGGAAACCTTGCATGCTATGAGGGAACAATTTCAGTGGCAGGGCCAAGACTTCTCAGACTCTAGAAAAAGGCTTAGGACCTTTCTACATTTGCCACAGCATAGGCCTTTAGCTATACCTCCAGTTCTTTCTGTTGTTGTTGATGCATTTAATGATGCTTGCACTGCTCCTGATTCTTTACCTCCGGCTCCTGCTAAGCCCGATAGGTACTACAGGGTCCCGGACACTCATCACCATTTATATAAGGTCCCTTTTGCATTTCATATGATTCAATATCAAGAGTTTATGCTTGACCAGTTGACTAAAAAGCTGTCCTCTGAAGAATCTTTAGATAAAAAGTATGTTCAAGAAATGGTACATAACATACAGCAGGTTAGTAACCATTCTTTAAAATGTGGCTATGATGCACTGGAGGCTTCCTTTAGATCAGCCATGACTGGCACAGTTTTCAGGAGGCATGCATGGTTGAAAGAACAGGCATTACCAGACCATGTCAAATCTAAGCTTTTGGATGCACCTATGGACAAGGTCAATTTATTTGGTTCCCCTGCACAGCAGGTACTAAAAAAGATGGAAGAGAAAGCAAAATCTGTGCAAACAGTGAAAGATTTCTTACAAGTTCAACCTCCAAGGTTTAGCAGGAACTGGCCCTCCAAGAATTGGTCCTTCCCGGACTCCTCTAAGGCACAAAGAGGCAGGAATTAGGCGCTCTAGAGGCAGAAACCAATCCAGGGGTGCCTACGGGGGTCGCCAGTGGCAAGGTAACCAACGAGGCACGGATACAGCCACCACCACTACAACAACTCAATCACAGTGACTTGGCGGTGGCACCGCCTACCAGGGAACAACTAGAAGCACCCTTAGGCGGAAAGCTAACCTTATTTTCAAGAAACTGGCGCTGCATTACAAGAGAAAAATGGATTTTGCAAACTATAGACCAAGGTTACAGGTTCCATTTCCATACTCTACCAGGAAAGAGAGGAATGCCAAACCTACCTCCTACTCAAAGGACAGAAGCTCTAAAACAAATATCTCAATTATTAAGAATGAGAGCTGCGGAAAAGGTACCATCTATGGAGCAAGGAAAGGGATTTTACTCCAGACTCTTCCTGGTACCAAGAAAAGAAAACAAATGGAGGCCTATTCTAGACCTGTCCGCTTTAAACACATTCCTCATAGTTCCAAAATTCAAAATGCTGACCCTACAGCAGCTTCTTCCCATGCTGGGCAAGGAGTCTTGGCTGGTAACTCTAGATCTCAAGGAGGCATACCTGCACGTCCCCATAAGACCAATTTGCAGAAGATACCTCAGATTTCTTGCAGGATCAGAGCGTTATCAATTCTCAGCATTGCCCTTTGGCTTATCTACTGCGCCCAGAGTGTTCACGAAATGCCTGGCATCAGTAATCGCTCATTGCAGACTTCAGGGGATTCAAATCTATCCCTACCTGGACGACTGCCTGATACAAGCGGACAACAAAAACAAACTAACAGAAGACTTACAAAGTCTCATTTTTCTGCTACAAGCCCTGGGATATACAGTCAATACAAAAAAGTCAAGGCTGATTCCATCCCAAAGAATAACCTTTCTGGGTGCAGAACTGGACACATCAAAACAAATGGCATTTCTAACTGCAGAAAAGAAAGAGCAACTTTCCTCCCTACTTCTTGGCATTAACAAAGCAGAACCATCTAGCTACAAGCTCTAGGCTTCATGGCATCCTGCATAATACTGGTCCCTCATGCCAGGCTGCATATGAGAAAGCTACAGTGGTACCTAAAGAATTTGTGGTCACAGCACAAGCACAGCCTAGAAACCAAAATTCCAATAATCCCATGCCTGAAGCAAGAGTTCCTATGGTGGGCTCAGGCCTGCCAATCAAACACAGGACTGCCCTTCTGCAAAAGTCAACCAAGACAAACCATCACGACAGATGCCTCAGACCTCGGTTGGGGGGCACACATGCTGGGCAAGTGCATTCAAGGCCTATGGACTCAAGACCAGCTGCATCTGCACATAAATCTGAAAGAAATGATGGCAGTAAAATTGGCAATCCAGGCATTCAGACCTTTTCTCCAAGAAGGCCAATTGATGATAAGGACAGACAACACCACAGTTATGTGGTACATCAACAAACAGGGAGGCACACACTCATACCCCCTATGCCGGCTGGCACTGGACCTATGGGATGTGGCTCTGAGCTACATCATTCAGTTACAGGCAATTTATGTACCAGGGAAGGAAAACATTCTAGCAGACATATTAAGCAGAACTACAACAGATGCCCACGAATGGATGCTGCATCCGGACATCTTCAAAGCCATCACAAGAGAATGGGGATTACTACAAATAGACTTGTTTGCATCCCCATTCAATCACCAGTTGAAGAAATTCTGCACAAGGACTTACCACCCACTTGCCTGGAAGGTGGACTCCCTATCTTTCAGCTGGAAAAGCCTGACAGCATACGCATTCCCACCACTTCCTTTGATGCACAAGGTGCTTCTGAAGATCAAAGAGGAACGTCCGAGGATCATTCTGATAGCTCCAGACTGGCCAAGACAACATTGGTATCCACTGCTGAGGAGCATGTCCCGGGAACAAATATGGACACTGCCCCTGATCCCATTACTGTTAACAGAGAACAACTACAACATCCTGCATCCAAACCCAAAGACTCTGCAGCTAACTTGCCTGGAACATTACATAACAGCAATTAACACAAATTTATCCCAAAGGGTTAAAGACATAATCCTGGAGGCTCGTAGACCTTCAACAAGAAAGAATTATGCAGCAAAATGGAAAAGATATCTCATCTGGAGTACTGCAAAGGGGCAAGATGTTACACTGGTGAACATAGCCAACATCTTGGAGTACTTGGCGGAGCTCTTCCATACAGGCCTGTCCTATTCTTCCATCAAGATACATGCATCAGCTATTTCAGCAGAATACAGCTTGGATCCTCCTGTCTTCTCGCATCCTCTGCTCAGACAGTTTCTGAGAGGAATTAAAAATGTAAAACCTCCCAGGAAACCTCCATTGCCAGCATGGGACTTGAACTTTGTGCTAGAAAAACTGACTCTTCCCCCCTTTCGAACCAGCAGCAACAGCAGAATTACAATACTTATCCTGGAAGACTGCTTTCCTGCTGGCAATAACTTCAGCAAGAAGGGTCTCTGAACTACAGGCATTAATAGCAGTGCAACCCTTCCTGATCTTCCATCAAGATAGAGGGTCCATGAGAACAAATCCTACATTTATGCCTAAGGTGGTATCCAGAGTCTCTTTAAATCAGGCTATCCACCTTCCTACATTCTTCCCCAACCCACAGAACAGGGGAGAAAGGCTATTACATACCTTGGATGTACATAGACAATTACGCTACTACCTGGACAGGACAAAAAACAATAGAAAAACTGACCAGCTTCTGGTAGCATATGCAACAGGAAAGGAAGGAAAACCAATTTCAAAACAGACAATCTCCAAATGGATAGGAAATTGTATTAGATTTTGTTACTCCTACCATGGAAAGAAAACTCCAGAGAACATCAGGCCTCACTCCACAAGGGCTACAGCCACTACCACAGCTTTCTTACGAGGAGTGGCTACCAAGGACATTATAGAGGCTGCTACTTGGACCTCCATGCATACATTTGCCAAGCATTATAATTTACCTCTATACTCTAGATCCCGTGCTGGTTTTGCCACTGCTGTTTTGCAAGGGATCCTAACTACACCATAATCTCTTCTCATTTCCTCCTCCCCAAGTTTAGCTATGGTATTCTACCCATTTGTAAAGACTGCAGATGCATCCTTGAAGGACATAGTACAGTTTTGTACCTACCATAAATGTAGATGTCCGAGAGGAATGCATCTGCAGTCAGGATTACCCACCCTTCTTCCCCTCTGAGGTACTCCTAGGGTATTTGCCAATCTTCAGCTAGCTTGGGGGGGATCTATTATGGTGTATTTGTTTGTATATATGTACATACATGCTTATTTTGTGTGTTTGCTCTCTACTATTTGGAAACTTTGGCATTTATCCAAATTTAGCCATCCAAGAGGGCACCTGGCATCTGGGGCAAGAAACACCGAGGAAAATGGCGTCGGCTGATGCCTTTATACCCGAATAACTGCCGCAATGTCGTCGGGTGAAGTGCGACACCAGCCGAAGCCGGACCCAGACTTTGGAATCCGGCCGACCGAAGGGCTGCCTGACGACAGGACAACCCATTTGTAAAGACTGCAGATGCATTCCTCTCGGACATCAACATTTATGGTAGGTACAAAACTGTACTTTCCCTTGTGATGAAGCCCAGTCTTCAGACACTTAGCACTGTGTTGCCTCATCTTCCCATGTGCTATGCGATGGAGTAAAGCTGGAGTTTTTTGAGACTGTCTGCGTAAGGCATCTGTTTGAGGCCAATAATCCTCTTTGTGAGGTATTTTTGCGGCCTTTCTAGTTGTAGATGTCTTGTGAGGTACATACCAAAAGGGGTGTTGTACTCTATAATGGGTCTAATGAGTGATGACTACAGGGGAACAATGACCTCTTTTTTTCTGGATGGGAAACCTTTTGTGATGAGGTGTGCCACGTAGAAGGATTTCCTGACCACTGTGGCAGTGTGATTATCAAAGGAGGGACTACTGTCTACCTGTGTCCCAAGGTCTCTTATCACACTTTCGGTGTTAAGTAGACTACCACCTATGTGGTAGTTCATGGGTACAGAGATTTTACCAAAGGGGATGACAATGCATTTTTTTGGCATTGAGCTCGAGACCATGGGTTTGACACCAGGCATCTGTCTGAGTGAGGCCCTTTTGTAGGATGCCCACATCATTAGGAGTTTTGATTATGGCTCCTAGTTTGCAGTCATGTTCATAGGTTCATACTAGGCTATCTGCCCTAGGGCATTTATAAGCCTAGCCCAAAGTTTTGTGGCTTTCACCACCCCTTAAGTTTGAAGGATACTATGCCCATTATTTTGCCGTGCCTCTGTCAAGCAGTGACACTGAGGTAATCCCTGGGGTAAACCTGCGATCTCCCATCCATTGGTCAAGATTTCTCTTGAACAAAGCCATCGAGGTGCTCTGCCTCACATGTACCGGGATTTTGTTCCACAGCATAGGGAGTATCTGGGTGATGAATCTGTCCCTCCAGCACGTCCTATTTATAACCGTGTTAAGGTTTAAGTCTCTTGCTCTTGTAGTTCTGATGGATTTAGATTTTTTTGAGGAGGAGCATGTTCATTAATTCCGGGTTGGACATGGCCTTGTATGTCAGGCACAGGTCACCTCTGAGCAAACGATAAGCGACTGAATAGAGCTGGAGTTCCTTCAGTCGGGCAGCATAAGACATATTTTTGAGACCCTTTATCCTTTTGGTGAGGAACTTTTGGGGCCTTTCCAATTGCTGCAGGTGCCTGGTCAGATACATTCCGAATGGGGCATTGTACTCAATCATTGGTCTGATGAGTGATGAGTATAGGGGAACGATGACCTCCCTTGATCTAGATGTGAATCCCTTCATGATCAGATGGGCAATGTAGAAGGTCTTCCTAACTACTTTGGCAACGTGAGTGTCAAACCAAAGGTTACTGTCTACCTGGGTCCCCAGATCCCTGATGACCTCTTCTGTGCTTAGTGGATTGCCACCTATATGGTAGCTAGGGGTAACCTTGTTTTTCCCGAAGGGTATGACTATGCATTTCTTGGCGTTTAACTTTAGGCCATGGCTCTGGCACCAGTTATCCGTTTCTGAGACCCTTCTGAAGGATATCTGTCTCTGATCTGTTTTCAACTATGGCGCCCAGTTTGCAGTCATCCGCAAACTTTGTCAGCCATAATCCTCCTGTGTTTGCCTGTACTTCTGAAAAGTAGATGCCGAACAAGAGGGGGCCCAGGACTGAGCCCTGTGGGACACCACTTGTGACAGGCTTGGAGACTGACATGGCGCCAGCAACTCTGACCCTGTGGGTTCTGTCACTTAGCCAGTTTGCAACCCATCTTGTGACGTATGGGTTTACATTTAAGCTGGTGAGTTTTTCAATGATACCCGAGTGGGGTATTGTGTCGAAAGCCTTTGCAAGGTCAAGGTAGGCTGTGTGGACTGCCTTGCCCTCATCAATGGCCTTGGTGACTGTTTCGAAAAAGTCAACCAAGTTTAAAAGGCATGATCTGCCCTTGACAAAGCCAAACTGGGTTGGATCCAGTGTCTGCAAGTCCCCTATGTCTTTATTAACGAGTTCCATTATGATCCTCTCCATAGCTTTGCAGACCAGGCTTGTCAAGCTGATGGGGCGGTAATTTCCAGGGTCGGTGGAGGCACCGCCTTTGTGAAGTGGGACCACCGTTGCCGTACGCCACTCCTTGGGTACGTATCCTGAGGTGGGGCTAAGATTAAACAGCTGCCGTAAATGCGGGTTTAATTCCTCATTGAGTTCGTGGAGCACACAACCGGGGACACCATCTGGTCCCATGGATGCTGTGTTTTTCGCCTTGGAGAGAGCAGTTTTCACCTGAGCATTTGAGATGTTTGGGGGGCTGCAATCCTCTGGTATAGATATCTCTCCTTTTAGGGGGGAGAAATTTGCACTGAACCTGTCAGCCAGTATGTTGGCAATGTCTGTTGGTTCAGTGATTTTTACATAATTTTGAACTAATTCTGAGCATATCTGGGAGTTTCCTCCCAGGTTTCTAACATAGCTAAAAAAGGCCTTATGATTGTTTTTTGAGTCCTTAGCGACTTTTCTCTCAAAATTTGCCTTGGATGATTTTATGAGAGATCGTAGTTTTTTACTTATAATGATCAAGGGTGTCTTCTCTTTTAAGGATTTTGCTCTATCTTGTAGTAGCTTTCTCCTTTTGTTGTAGAGCTTGTTTATGGCTGGGGTCCACCAGACTGGGCGCTTTCCTTTGGTACAAAGAGTTTTTGTTTTGTTTGGGATTGCCTGATCCATGCAGTCCTGGAGGTGCTGGTAGAAGGCATTTGTAAGTGATTCAGCGGCTTGAGTAATGGTTTCCGCTGGCTCGGGGGCCTTGAAAGAGACCACACCAGTCTTAAGTGTGAAGTCGGCTTTTGAGAAGTTCTTCACTGTGGTCTTTTTTATCTGGGGTGGGGGCGGGATGTGGACTTCCAGTGAGGTTAGTTTATGATCTGATCTCACCAATGAGGGGTATACTTCCGGTGTTGAACATTGTGACCCCATGTTCATGATGATGAGATCTAGTATGTTTTCTCCTCTTGTGGGGATGGTGACTAGTTGTTCCATGGCGTTTGAGTTTATGAACTCTAGGAACCTTTGGGCTAGAGTGTTGGGGCTTGAGTAATGATCCCAGTCTATATTCGGATAGTTGAAATCACCTAATATGATGGTGTTTGGAGATAAATTTATCCCCTCCAGTGTTTTCAGGAAAGCTGTGTGAGGTTCCTGAGTTTGAGAGGGTGGCCTGTAACATGCTACAAATTGCAGAGCAGTCTTGCCTATGGTTAATTGCACCTGGATGGTCTCCGATGCCTCGTGCGTTGCCACCAACATGGAGGTGAGGGTGTCCTTGATGAATATGGATACCCCCCTCCTTTCTTGGTCTGGTCCGGATTTTGGGGCCAGAACGCATGATATGAGGTAAAACCTGATAGTGCCAGGGTGCTCTCAGGAGCCTTGAACCAGGTTTCAGTCACAGCACAGACATCGATGTTCTCCATACTGAGAAGGGCTTCGAGTGCATGCATCTTGAGGTTGAGACTTCTGGCATTGAGCAGCATTACCCTTAGTTTTTTTTCTTTTTTGTGTTCTAGGGTGGTAGGTTTAGAATTTGAGCCTTGCCTAAAAAAGGCACTATGGGGGTGGCAAGAGCCTTTGCCAATATCCGGAAGCCCAGGGGTGACAGGTGCAAGCCGTCCCGTGTGCAAATTTAGTTAGCCAAAGACCCTCTGTGTTAGCCTGTACTTCAGAGAAGTAGCTACCAAAAAGGAGAGGACCCAGGACTGAACCCTGTGGTACTCCACTTGAAGCTGGTCTGAAGTCTGATTTGGAGTCTGCTACTTCCACATTGTGGGTTCTGTCAGTAAGCCAGTTGGCAACTCATCTTGTGACATAGGGATTTATACATAGTTTAGTGCGTTTGTTTATAATTCTAGAGTGGGGGATGGTGTTGAACGCCTTGGCGAGATCTAGATAGGCTGTGTTAACCACCTTACCCTCATCTATGGCTTTGGTGACTACTTCAAAGAAGTCTAGCAAGTTTAGGAGACATGATCTGCCTTTTACAAACCCAAACTGTGTTGGGTCGAGAGTTTGGAGATCTCCAATGTCTTTGTTTGAGTTCCATTGTGATATGTTCCATGGCCTTGCAGACCAGGCTCGTCAGGCTAATGGGGCGGTAGTTCCCGGGGTCTGTTGTGCCCCCCCCCCCCTTTGTGGAGTGGGATAACTGCCGCGGTGTGCCATTCGATGGGCACAAAGCCTGAGGTGAGGCTATGATTGAACATGGTAGTTAGGTGGGGTGCCAGTTCATTCTGTAGTTCATGTAAAAGGCAGCCTGGGATGTTGTCAGGTCCCATTGATGCTGTGTTCTTGGCTTTGGAGAGAGGTTTTTACCTGTGCAGCCGTGATTACAGGAACTTTGCATTCTTCCAGTATAAAGATGGGCCCTTTAGGGGGTGAGAGGGGGGTAAAGTTAGCACTGAACCCATCTGCCAGGATGTTGGCAATATCAGTAGGTTCTGTATATTTAGTGTCATTGTGCTGTAACTCAGAGCAGATCTGAGTATTGCCATTGAGATTCTTGACATAGCTATAGAATGCTTTGTGGTTGTCTTGAGAATCAGTGGCGATTTTGTTTTCATAACTAGCTTTGGAGGATTTTATGAGGGATCTCAGCTTCTTACTGAGGCTGACAAGGGAGTTCCTCCAATCGTGGGATTTTCTTTCTTCTGTTGTAGAGTTTGTTTATGGCAGAAGACCACCAGATTGGCTTCCTTTTTTTGGGAGGATAGCATCTTGGTTCTGTTAGGGATAGCACGATCCATGCACTTGTGCAAGTGCTTATAAAGTGCATTTGTGTAGGATTCGGCAGCCGTACCTCTATTGTCCATCTGCATGGGTGTCGTGAAGTTTGCCACTTCTGTCTTAAGAAGTGTGAAATTGGCTTTGGAGAAATTTTTTACGGTTGTTTTCCTAATGGGGGGTGGGAGCTGGATGTTGGATGTCTAGGGTGATTAGCTTGTGGTCGGATCTGACCAATGAGGAACACAGGTCACCCATGTTGGTGATGACCAGGTCTTAGGATATTGCTGCCCCTGGTTGGGGGGTCATGAAGTCTTATCAACTGGTCTGATGCTTCTGTGACTTCTCCCAGAAATGTCTTAATTTTCTGGACAGACATATGGGAGACCTTGGAAGTTTCCCTAAGGATCACTGCTGCATTATGATTTATTGTGAGTGGAGAATTGGTTTCAGACAGATGTCCTAATTGGCTAGACCTCCTGAGTTTTGGGTGTCCCCATACTGGGACTGTTTTCCTTTGTGTGCCAAAGATATATCCATAGTATACTTATAGAAAAGTTGGAGTAGCCTGTACCATTTTCAGTCTATCTAGCTTCGTTAAAGCAGTAAGTCTGTCTTGCCTTGGCAGCTTAAAGAATAAATAATACTCACTTGGAGATTTTTTTTACCTGCACGTTTTCAATATACTGTATTACATTGTACTGTTATATTCATTTTGGCCTTTGTGACAATGACATTTGGAATGTTTTCTAGGGTTGACAGTGTCCACAAAAAAGCACATTTGTAAGAGCGTTTTCACCAAAGAATTACAAACTTGTTTACATTTATCTCCGTGGAGTTCACCCCAGATCACCCCATCATCTTGTGAGCATTGTGTTTAAGAAAATATTGTGCAGTAATTTTGGATATATAATGATTTTAATGACTGCAAGTAGAATATGTGAGGAACCTAAATAGTTGCAGTGTACACTATTTCTGTATGTTGCAGATGGAAACCCTGGAAGTGCGTACATCTGAATTTTGAGAGAGATTACAATGATGAGACAAACCATTATTTGCCATATATTTTACTTTTTGTTTTTATGAGGGTAAAAGGTCAAACTAAACTTTTGGTATTGGATTTTAGAGTTAAATGGTCCATTTGTAAGAGATGGATTGATATATTCCTCATCAGATGAGAGACAAATTGCTGCATAAAGCAGTTTTGATGTTGAAGAGATTGTTTGTTAGAGTAAGTGAAAATACTTTCATTGAAAGATCTAGAAGAGTTATTTCATCTTTAAGTCAAAGTTATACAAGAACGTGGGACATTAAGGACTAAGGAGACCCTTCTCGTATATTTAGTCAGACATAAAAAAGACAAGCTTTTCGGGTTGCTTCCTGATTGTAAACTGCCTTGTTGCTTTTTGCATAGGAAATTACTGCTGATACAGTGGCAGCGCTTCCAAGTGTTGAGGCTTTTCATTTTTTATTCACAGCTGTGTATTTAATATAAGTAAGGGGGCTGACCCTCCCTCATGTTGTGACATGGCTGCTGGCCCTCTGGTTAAAAAAAAAAAAAAAAGTTTGATTCGTCTGAAGCTTCAGTGAACTGAGATCTGGAGAAATGCAAGGCAAACCGAACCATAGTAACTCTGTCACTGTTGAGTTTCTTAGGCATGATGAGCATAAATGTTCTGAGATGAGTGTGTTGTGTTGAAGCTGTGGTAAAAGTTATCATTTTGTTGGTGTAATATATGAGAAATAAGCACCTGAAGAAAATGCATGTAGTGTAACAAAGTCGTAAAGTGTTATGTTTAGAGCTGCAGTAAAGATTGAGAGAGTAAAATGCCATGCATTACTTGTAGAGTAAATTTGAAAGGGAGTTGAGCTGAATGGAGAAGATCTTTTTGATTAAGGAGTAAATTGTACTGATAGGGTGAATAGTATAATTGCTGAAGTAATTGAAGTGGTTTCTGCCATGCTGTATGTTCATAGGTTCATACTAGGCTATCTGCCCTAGGGCATTTATAAGCCTAGCCAGTGTGTGTTTGGCTTTCGCCACCCATTTTAAATTAATTTTGCTATGACCTTTTTCGAGGTTAGTATACTGTGCCTCTGTCTAACAGTGACACAGAAGTGATACCCGGTGTAAACCTACGATCTCCCATCCACTCATCAAGATTCTTCTTGAAGAGAGTCAATGAGGGACTCTGCCTAACCTGGACTGGGATTTTATTCCAGAGTGAAGGGAGCCTCTGGGTTTATGAATCTGTCCCTCCAGCATGTCCTATTTATTTCACTGCTGAGGTTCAAGTCTCTCGAGCGCGTAGCTCGATGTGATTTGGATTTTCTGAGGTGCAGCATGTCCATTAATTCCGGGTTGGACATGGCTTTATACGTCAGGCACAGATCGCCTCTGAGCAGGCGGTATGCCACTGAGTAGAGCTGGAGTTTCTTTAACCGGGCAGCATATGGCATCTGTTTGAGCCCTTTGATCCTCTTGGTGAGGTACTTTTGGGGTCTTTCCAGTTGCTGCAGGTGTCTGGTAAGGTACATCCCAAAAGGGGCATTGTACTCAATTATGGGCCTGATGGATGAGTAAAGAGGCACGATGACCTCCCCTGATCTAGATGTGAATCCCTTCATGATTAGGTAGGCTATATAAAATGTTTTTCTAACCACTTTGGCCACGTGGTTTTCAAATGAAAGATTCCTATCAACTTGGGTCCCCAGGTCCCTAATTACTACTTCTGTACTTAATGGATTACCACCTATGTGGTAATTTGTGGGCACTTTGTTTTTGCCAAAGGGGATGACTATACACTTTTTGGCGTTTAGCTTGAGGCCATGGCTCTGGCACCAGTTGTCTGTTTCTATGAGGCCCTTTTGGAGGATGCTTGTGTCTGCTGGAGAGTCTATTATGGCACCCAGTTTGCAGTCATCTGCGAACTTGGTCAGCCACAGTCCTTCCATGTTGGCCTGTACCTCCGAGAAATATATATCGAACAAGAGAGGTCCCAGGACTGAGCCTTGTGGGACGCCACTTGTAACTGGTTTGGAGTCTGACATGGCTCCAGCAATTCTAACCATGTGGGTTCTGTCCTTGAGCCAGTTTGCAACCCATCTAGTGACATAGGGGTTTATATTTAAGCTGGTGAGCTTATCTATAATGCCAGAGTTTGGTATTGTATAGAAGGCTTTTGCGAGGTCCATGTAGGCTGTGTGGACCACCTTCCCCTCGTCAATGGCCTTGGTGACTGTTTCAAAGAAATCGACCAGGTTTAAGAGGCAGGATCTGCTCTTAACAAAGCTGAACTGGGTAGGATCCAGTGTCTGTAGGTCCCCAATATCTTTATTTATGAGGTCCATGATGATCCTTCCATAGCTTTGCAGACCAAGCTAGTCAGGCTTATGGGGCGATAGTTTCCAGGATCTCTTGAGGCACCACCTTTGTGGAGAGGGACCACTGTTGCTGTACGCCACTCTTTGGGTACATATCCTGTAGTAAGGCTGAGATTGAACAGTAGTTTTATGTTTGGGTTTAGCTCTTCTTGGAGTTCATGTAGGACGCAGCCCGTGACGCCGTCTGGTCCCATTGATGCTGTGTTTTTTGCTTTGGAGAGGGCGGTTCTTACCTGAGCATCTGAGATGTCGAGGGACAGCACTCTGCTGGGATAGATATTTGCCCTTTTGGTGGTGGGGGGGGGCGGGGGGTTGCACTGAACCTGTCAGCTAGGATGTTGGCAGTGTCTGTGGGTTCGATGTATTTTTTTGTCATTTTGGAGTAATTCTGAGCATATTTGGGAATTTCCACCCAGGTTCCTAACATAACTAAAGAAAGCCTTGTGATTATTCTTAGTGTCCTGTGCAATTTTTCTCTCGAAGCTGGCCTTAAACGATTTTAGGAGTGCCTGTAGTTTTTTGCTAATACTGATCAGAGATGCCTTCCCTTTTGGGATTTTGCTGTATCATGTAGTAGCTTCCTCCTATTGTATAGTTTGTTTATGGCTGGGGTCCACCAGACAGGACGTCTGCCTTTGGAGGATTGGGTCTTTGTTTTATTTGGGATTGCATGATCCATGCATTCCTGAAGGTGTTCATAGAATGCGTTTATAAAGGATTCTGCGGTCTGGGCCGTATTTTCCACAGTCTCAGGGGCTTTGAAGGATTCTACCTCGGTTTTGAGGATTGTGAAATTTGCTTTAGAGAAGTTTTTCACTGTGGTTTTCTGGGCAGGGGGTGGGGTCGGGATGTGAATATCCAGTGAAATTAGTTTATGGTCTGATCTTACCAGTGAGGGATACACTTCTGGTCTGGAGCATAGTCCCCATGTTTGTAATGATCAGGTCCAGTATGTTTTCCCCTCTTGTGGGAGTGGTAACAAGTTGTTCCATAGCATTTGAGTTTAAATTCTAGGAACCTTTGGGCTAGGGTGTTGGAGCTAGAGTAATGCTCCCAGTCTGTTTGTAATGCATTTCACTGTACTTTATTCTTATCATGGGGTTTGGCATATTAACCTTTGTAAATAAAGCTCCAAGTTGTTGTGCATTTAATTCATGTTGGAGGATTCGGATCAGTCATCACCAGAGTGTTTCAGAGATCAGATTCCCTGCAAGGAGTTTGAAAGGGTAATGAGACTGCTGTACAGCGTTTGATCAGAGAAGAGCATGACAAAAGGACAATCTGACCTACTGAATACAATTTCAGACTGAACAAGAGTAAGCATAAAGCTAGTTGCACAGCTGAGATAAGTGATCATTTGTTGACTTCACATCACTTGAAACCAAGTGCTGACAGGTAACAGCTGTGATACATATGCCTTTAACAGAGGACATACAGGCACTTTGTATCAAAACATGATGTATTCAGTATCTCTGTTCTGAATGGGGAAATAACTGTATCATTAAGGAGGTTGTTAAAACAAGGGTGTGAAAGTGTGGTACTAGTATGGAGAGCTTTGAAATGCTTGAAGATAATAGTAGAAGCACTCATGAAGGGAGTATTTTGAGTGTGAGTAAAAAACTGCTGCTTGTGGTCCTGGGTTTGAATCCCTCTGCTTCCATTTATCTTGTGTGTGACTCTGTGTAAGTTACTTTACCAGACAGTCTTTTCAGTGGTCTTCTGGACCACACGTTTAGTATCAAAATGAGCTTTGACACACGTGCAGTCAGTTGTTGAATTGTTTTGGCTGGGAATGCCTATAGAAATAAAACAAGAAATTCATAACTGTTATGTAATACCACAGCAATAGTCCAAGCTATTCATTTGTATAAATGTCCATGGTACTATTTACAGCTGCAGTCATCATTTGTGAGATTTCTTGAATACAGCCTGATGACCAACCTGGCTTTCAGAACTTTCCCTTCCACCAAGGGTTTGGCTGACTTCTTCCTGCTGCCACATAAGAATGTTTGTGGTGCAAGAGGGACATTAGTTGATGCCATCTTCAGATTTGTCTTATTCTGTAGATATTCATTGTTTACTGCTGCAGTAGCCGTAACTATATACAAGTTTAGTCATCCTAAGGATGTAACAGCTGACCAGTTTCCAAAGCTTAAGGGCATCTAGGCTTATCCTTTGCAGATCACTTGAAGCTGTACTTCTTTAGTACATTTTGTCTTCACTGACCTAAAGTGTGACTATCCTGTTTCATTGGTTTGTTTTAACTGTTGGGTGTAGAGCCACTTGTAAGAAACTGATGAAGCTGTTAAGTGCTTCAGTGCTTCAAGCTCATTCAAAATGTTCCCATAATCCCAGTGACCATCTCCCTTCAGATCTCACTTGCTGATGTCATGCATGGTTGATTATAGCTTTCAACTACATTCTCATCTTCTGTTTTAATTCCAGATTTTTCAACTTTGGTACAGGTAGTTTGTACATTGGTATACTTTTTATGGTAGCCTGCAGCTGTAGCTTAATTCTAGCTTAGTGCCGCTGCTTCTTCGCAATGCACAGGCAGCTGCCCCAGCATCTTCTCACACACCACACACACACACACACACACACACACACACACACATACATACATACACACATAAATTAATAAATATACGGGTAAAACATTTCAGAAGCGTAAAAATTGCAGACATAAAATTCCACCTCAGGATGGAAATGATTTTGTGTGTATTCTGCTTAGGATGAGGGCATTTAAAATTTGGGTGTGCCATCTGTAAAGACTTTATCTTGGCTTAGTTTATAGCAATATAAAAATTTAGATAATTGTTAAAGGACTACTACTACTAGATGCCTTAGGTGAATTAGGGAAGAGAAAAGTAGCATAGAAAGTGCAAGGCTGGGGCAGGACCATCACCCCCTCCCCCCCAGCACCGAGAAGGAAGGAGAAACACCTCCTCCTTCAGCTCCGAAGTGAAAATCTCCAATGATAGATGCTTTAGTAGAATGACAAATCTGCGAAGTCCAGCAGCAGATTCTCCTCTGAAGGGGAGTTACATTTTATGGTTTTTAAGACCTCCAGCCACATCTTTCCTCATGGTCTGTGTGTTCCTTCTGAAGTACATCAGAAGCAAATTGGGAGCCGAAGTTGAGGTTGACCACCACCACTTTTGACGCCTTCATTGCTGCCAGTTTCTGCAGCTGTGGCTTCAGAGCCAGCTGTCTAGTCTGTTTCTGTCAGATTGTTACCAACAGGTACTACTACCTGGGTGCTGATTAACGCGTCCACATTCAGATAGGTGATGCCTTCCGTTTCTAGTGGATTTCTGGCCCTGTGCTTTAAAGCATCCAGCTGCGTGCATTGTCTTCGTTTTAGGCTGCCCCTCCTGTGGGACAGTCTTTTAGATTTGGTTACCAGGAGGGCATGGCAGGAACGTGACACAACCAAATTGATTTACTGAAAATTAGATAAGATCTTAATTCACTCCACCACCACCTCTTCCAAGCTTCACTCATTCTCAGAACTCTAGGTCTCATGTCTCCCTCCATCCCCATAATCAAATATGCCAGACTTCAAATGAGGATACTTCATTGTATGCTTTTGTCACAATGGTCACCACTAGCAGACTTCCTACCTGCATAATACACTCTATTCAGACTTGCAGGAATCATTTAAATGACTGACTTTCCCTGTCCTTCACTTAGGAAGACCATTTGTAACACTCCCTCCCCCCCTTGGCAACAGTGATGACAGATGGCGCCTCTTTTGAGATGGGTCGGGATTTTGCAGGGAGGGATGATCCAGAAAGTTTAGAAACAGTCAGAGGCCTTTACTCGTATCAACGTCTTAGAAATGAGTGGTTCTCCAAGCACTGCAGTTAAGCCAAGGTCATATCTGCCTGAGTTGGTGGCAGCTCATGTGGATGGGAAAGATCCCATGGCACCTATTGAAAAGAACAGGGGAAGTTCCCCGATGCCTTGGCCAAATTTCCCCTAGCAGTAAAAATATCACCTTAGATCTTCCTTGAAGAGGCTACTAGCCTAGTGGGACTAACCCAATCAAGAAAGGATAAATAAATTAAAACATTGCAAGAATTTCAGAACTTTTGTCTCCAGGAGTGATAACCATGTAACTGTACAGCATGTCAGTCATGTGGTGCGTTAGCAAGCAGGAAGGAACCAGGTCGTACTCTTTCTGTAGAAACGGAAGTAATTAGGTCATATACTTTCTGCAGGAAGGCCATGAGAGTATTGCAGTAGGAATTGTATTTGGATCACTTTCTGTTGGCAGCATATAAACTGGGGGAATGACAAATGGCTAACAGGCACAGCAAGTCTACCCTGATGCGTCACAAGTGGTATATCGATCTGTTAGTTGCACAGGAGATTCAGTCACTGGGGCCAGCCTTGCTGCGACTTGTGTGTGTGTTTCTCTCTTCTCTTAATTGCAGAAGCTACTTTGCCCTAATTCCCAGAGAGAGGCATTCATCAAGGAGAACTATAGTCTCTGTGTCACCATAGTTTTTACATCCTTCCCCCTCTTTCCAAATATCAGAGTTCCCATAAAAAGCCTCAACCTGCAAATCTGAGATAATCTGTATTAATCCGGACTAATCCAGTTTTCTTCTGCTCAATCAATTGAAGTTCTCAAGGCTTCTTGATCCACAGCTGGATCTCCTCTCAAGTATGTCTGGACAGCCTTATCTGGACCTTCTCAATCTCAAACTAACAGCATGGTTATACCAATTCCCTTAATAGCCAGACATACCTCCCTTTCAGAAAAGATGTTCCATATTTTCTTCTCTTTTGAGAAGCAGTCTATTCATATCTGTAGTAAGTGTTTTTCTATCTGAAATACCAGTCAAGACCTGGAACCTTATTCTACTTCTGTTGCAGAGGTGTAGCATTTCTTTTTTGTCTTAAAAAAACTTTCTGGTTGCTGTCACTTCAGTCAGTTGAATTTCAAAACTCTACTCTCTCTAAAAGATTAGTATGGAGCAACAAAAGATAGATCTTCCTTAGATCACTGTTGCAGTATTCCAAACTCATGTTATTTCAACAAATAACACGGACATCTGGCCAGAGTATAGAGTCCTACACATGACCTAAGCTCTCTGGTGTTGGGGTATGTAAGTTGGGTGTGAGTGCACATCCTTAAGACTGTCTTATCGCAGTCGGCATACAGATGTTCATCGTGTTTCACTGTTGCAGTCATTACAGTTGGGTTATCCTGCTGGCAGGCTACCCTCAGTCTGCCCGAATTCCAAAGTATAGGTCCGGCGTCAGTTGCTGTCGCCTCTTCCCTGACGTCAGTGCACCAGGGGTATAATAGATGCAGCCGACGCCATTTTCTTCAGTCTTTCTTGCCGCGCAGTGCCCGAAGCAAAAGCAATTCGCAAGTACCGGTCAACCGACTCCTGAGTTTTTCAAAATCGAATTTCAGATCCGAAGTCTTCATTTAAGCTAAGTACCCCATTGGGGAAACTTTTTTTCTTGCTCCAGACTGATGTCAGAAAAAGTTAACAATTGTATTTCTTGTGGGAAGCAAACGCCTCATAAGGATTTTCATTCTTACTGTATTCCTTGCCTAGGCCCTGACCACGACGTTGCTAGCTGTCGGTTTTGTGCTAGATTTAACCAACGCACTATTAAGTGCTGGTACCATTTTGCCTTTCATTACTTTGGCCGAAGATTCAATTATATAATGCCATCGGAATAGCCGACCAGAGTTTATAAAAAGCACAAGGAAAACGAAAAGGACAGGCATCCGAGGTCCAAAACCGACTAGGCTTCCGCTAGGCCTGTCGCCGGTTCTCAGTGAGGTGCTTTCGCAGCCCCTGACGCCCGCTACCTCAGAGCCACAGGCCGCTTCAGACTCCCACGTGGAGCCATCTAGGCCACTGGAAAGTCAAGGTATTGGACATTCGGAAACTATTCCCTCAGATGGGTCCGGAGCCGCTGAGCAGGCATCGGCTTCTGAGGGTGTTTTCAGACCCCTACACAGTTATATGTAAAGCCAGACTCAGCTTCAAAGGCAAAGACTAAAGCAGCTCTAAAGACAAAGAAACAAGTACAGCATTCTCCTGGACAGACTTCCATGCCTATAAAATAGATGCTTAAAATGGCCGAAGACCTAATTACTTTGATCAGGGGATGTCCTTCAAGGATGCATCTGCAGTCATCACATATGGGTTGTCCTGCCTCAGGCAGCCCTTCGGTCGGCCGGATTCCAAAGTCTGGGTCCGGCGTCGGCTGACGTCGTCCCTTCCCCAACGTCAGAGCGCCTGGGGTATAAAAGCGTCAGCCGATGCCATCTTCCTCAGTCTTTCTTGCCGCGTGGTGCCTGAAGCAGAAGCAGTTCGCAAGTGCCGGTCGGCCAGCTCCTGTAATTCAGCTAAACCGAAGACTTCAAAAGCTAAGTACCCCGTTGGGGACTCTTTCTTGCCTCAGCCGATGTCAGATAAAGTTAATAATTGCTTAACTTGTGGGAAACAAATACCTCATAAGGATTTCCACTCTTACTGCCTCCCCTGCCTAGGCCCAGACCACAACGTCTCGGCCTGTTCGGCCTGTGCTTCCTTCAACCGACGCACTCTTAGAAGTCGGGCGGAGTTTGCAGAGGAATTTTTTGGGGCTAGTTTTTCATACAATATGCCGTCGGAGACTCCGACTTCACATTTATTAAAGAAATGGAAGGACAAGGACCGACACACGCGGGCCGCGGTTTCGGCTGAAACCACGGCCTGGCCTACCGCGAGTGTCTTGGTCTCGGCTGAAACAGAGTCCTTGGTACTTCCGACCCCTGAAACCGCTCAACCGACAACCTCGGCCCCGGTGGCCCCTGCTGAGTCGGTTATTGAATTTCCTTCAGAAACTGGTGTCTTGGAAACTTCCGACACCATTCCTCTAGACAAAACTACTCCAGCACGTGGTGCAGCTAGGCCTCCTGCTTCCATTTTCACACATTGCCAAAAAAGAAAAGGCATGCCAGACCTGACACCAAATCAAAGGGCAGAGGCTTTGAAACAAATCTCCAACTTAATGCAAATGAAAGCTATAGAAAAGGTTCCTCTTTCAGAACAAGGCCAAGGATTTTATTCCAGACTATTCCTTGTTCCAAGAAAAGAAAATCAATGGAGGCCTATTCTCGACTTGTCTGCACTGAATACTTATCTCATTGTGCCAAAATTCAAAATGCTGACTCTACAGCAACTCCTTCCCATGCTGGGCAAGGGGTCTTGGCTGGTGACTCTAGACCTCAAGGAGGCATACCTGCATGTCCCTATCAGACAAAGTTGCAGAAGACACCTCAGATTTCTTGCAGGTTCAGAGCATTATCAATTCTCAGCATTGCCCTTTGGCTTATCTACTGCGCCCAGAGTATTCACGAAATGCCTGGCATCAGTAATTGCATACTGCAGACTTCAGGGGATTCAAATATACCCACATCTGGACGACTGCCTTATACAAGCGGACAGCCAACAAACTTTGGTAAAGGACTTGAATTATGCCATCCACCTACTGCAGGCCTTGGGATATACAGTCAACATTCACAAATCAAGACTTGTTCCATCCCAAAGAATAACTTTTCTGGGTGCGGATCTAGACACAACCACCCAAATGGCTTTTCTCACAGAAGAAAAACAAAAACTACCGGATTACTTCAAGAATCTGACAAGACAAACTCAGCTGACTGCAAGGAAAATCCTGCAGGCCCTGGGTTACATGGCATCTTGCATTCTTCTGATTCCCCAAGCAAGGCTGCATATGAGGAAACTACAGTGGTACCTAAGGAGTTTATGGACTCAGCACAGTCACAGCTTAGAAACTTTGATCCCACTCATTCCATGCCTCCAAAAGGAATTTCTGTGGTGGGCTCAAGCAAGCCAATCAAACAGGGGTCTGCCCTTCAGCAAGCCAATATCCAGCCAAACCATTACAACGGACGCTTCAGACCACGGTTGGGGAGCGCACATGGAGGGCAGATGTATTCAGGGACTATGGTCACAAAAGGAGCTACGCATGCACATAAACCAAAAGGAAATGCTGGCAGTGATACATGCAATCGAGGCCTTCAAACTCTTTCTGCATCAAGGCCACCTGCTAATAAGGACAGACAACACCACAGTTATGTGGTACATAAACAAGCAAGGAGGCACCCATTCCTACCCTCTTTGCAGACTGGCAATGAATCTATGGGAACTTTCCTTGAAACTCAATATAGACCTGCAATCCCAGTTTGTGCCAGGAAAAGACAATATACTGGCGGACAGCTTAAGTAGAAATATCATGGATGCACACGAATGGATGCTGCACCCAGACATCTTCCTACAGATAACACAATCATGGGGAAGGCCAGACATAGATCTTTTTGCCTCCCCCCACAATCATCAGCTGAAGAAATTCTGCTCAAGGACATACCACCCACAAGCATGGAAAGTGGATGCCCTATCTTTCAGCTGGAGAACTCTTAACAGTGTATGCATTTCCACCTCTTCCATTAATGACCAAGGTCTTACTGAAGATCAGGACAGAGCAGCCAAAAGTGATTCTGATAACTCCGGACTGGCCAAGACAGCACTGGTACCCACTGTTAAAGAGCATGTCACGCACTAAACCATGGCCTCTTCCTCAATGGCCACTTCTCCTGACACAGCACAATTACAAAACTACATTCCAACCTGAAAACCTTGCGACTAACAGCCTGGAAAATACCTTGACTCCTCCTCAGGATAAGCTATCCAAGAGAGAGTGAAGGATATCATCATGGAAGCCCGCAGGCCTTCCACAAGAAAGGCATATTCAGCAAAATGGAAAAGATTTCACACTTGGAGCACCACAAAGGGCCTAGATGTGACAGTGATGAATATGCCACACATCCTGGAATACTTGGCAGAAATGCTCCACAATGGCCTGTCTTATTCTTCCATTAAAATTCATGCTTCAGCAATTTTAGCAGAGTACAATACTGTCCACCTGTCTTTTCTCATCCTCTCCTAAGACAGTTTCTAAGAGGAATTAAAAACATCAATCCTCCAAGGAAACCTCCAGTGCCTACTTGGGACCTTAACTTCGTGTTGGAAAAACTAACTCTGCCTCCCTTTGAACCAGCAGCATCTGCAGAACTACAGTTCCTGTCTTGGAAGACCGCCTTCCTTCTGGCCATAACCTCAGCAAGAAGAGTATCCGAGTTACAGGCCCTCATGGCAGTACAGCCATTTCTTATTTTTCATCAGGACAGAGTCTCATTGAGAACCAATCCTTCATTTATGCCAAAGGTGGTATCCAGGGTCTCATTAAACCAAGCTATTCACCTGTCTACCTTCTTTCCAAATCCACAAAACAAAGGGGAGAAACTTCTGCATACCCTGGACATACACAGACAGTTGCGCTACTGCTTAGACATAACTAAAAGCTACAGAAAAACTGACCAGCTGTTGGTAGCATATGCTGCTGGTGCACAAGGAAAAGCAATTTCCAAACAGACAATTTCAAAATGGATAGGGAATTGCATTCGTTTTTGTTATTCCTTTCATGGAAAAACTGTGCCAGCTAACATTAGACCTCATTCCACCAGAGCCACAGCCACCTCCACAGCCTTCTTAAGAGGGGTGGCTACCAAGGACATTTTAGAAGCTGCTACATGGAGCTCCGTGCATACATTTTCCAAGCATTACAATTTACCTTTATATTCCAGATCCAGAGCAAGCTTTGCTACGGCAGTCCTGCAGGGCATTTTAGCTACACCATCCTTTACATAGATCCTCCACCCCCAGATTGGCTATGGTATTCTACCCATATGTGATGACTGCAGATGCATCCTTGAAAGACATAGTTTTGTACCTACCATAAATGTAGATGTCCGATAGGTATGCATCTGCAGTCAGGTTTACCCTCCCTCCTTCCCCTCTTTGGTATTTATTGGGTACTTTTCCCTCTCATAGCTAGCTGGGGTTATCTATTATGGTGTATTTGTTTTATATATATAGATATATATATATATTTCTGTGCATGTTTGGAATTTATTGCATTTCTCCAAATTTAGCCTTCCTTTGAGGGCACCGGGGCAAGAAACACTGAGGAAGATGGCGTCGGCTGACGCTTTTATACCCCAGGCGCTCTGACGTCGGGGAAGGGGCGACGTCAGCCGACGCTGGACCCAGACTTTGGAATCCGGCCGACCGAAGGGCTGCCTGAGGCAGGACAAACCCATATGTGATGACTGCAGATGCATACCTATCGGACATCTACATTTATGGTGGGTACAAAACTGTACTTTTTTCAGGTTGAAAGAGAAAATACTTTTAATTTTTTTATATCTTTCTTCTAGCATTTACACTGTGGCTTCCTCTTTTTTCATAACTTTTTAGCTCTTAGATTAACGTAGAATGTACGGAACTGCATCTTTTTTTTTATCATTCTTAATAGTGTAGACCTTTTGGCCTTTTTTTCTTTTTTTCTTTTTTTCTTTCCTTGCTGATATGCCCTCTGCTTTTGAAAAGTGCTTAGCTTCTTCCCGTGGGCTACCTAATTCGGACATGCATGAGAAACGCATTTATTGTCTATGGTCTTTTGTTGATATTGCCTTGCTCCATCTGCGAGGCTTTTGGTCAAAGAGCCTTCATAGAGAGAGAAAACAGGTTTATGTTAAAGGGTCTCTTAAAGCCCACCCCAGGAGAGAAGCCCTCTTCAGGGTCAGTGAAGTCTGCGGCTGTTTCTTCCACTTCTCCTTTGTCCTCAAAAATAAAGTCTGGTAAATCTGAAGAGAGAGAGAGAAAACAAAATCTACAATAGGGATCTCTGGATCAGGCATCCTCATGTGCTCTGCCAACTAAAATCTCTAGACCACTGGAGCAAACCCTCTTCTCTGATAGTTATTGCATCCATAACTCCATACAAGTTTTCCCCAGAACCTGTCTCCAATCCTGCAAGGTAAACCACTTTATCTTTCCAGGACTTCCTTCATTTACTTTATCTCTGAAGTCAGCAAGGTCCTCTGAGCCTCACTGAACATTGAAGCAGACATGGACAGGATGATGAGGCGTTTCCTTCAGACCCATACCCAGTTGGTATACTCCCAGATCAGACTACTGTCTCATCCAGAAGAACCATTTCTTCCCCTCACTCATTAATGGCCCCTTCTCTGATCTGACCTCACCAGTTGGAATCCTTGAATCTGACTCTTGCCCAGTGTAGAGCTGTATCGGAGTTGAAGCTTCATACTTCCTCCACTCTCCGTTCTCTGACAGTCTGCTTTAATAGTATCAGAGTTTGTGAGCTGAACTGTCTGCACACACTCCGATAAAGTGGGATCAGATCAGAGGTGTTTCAGATCCTTTCTTTCCTCTAAGGGCATTGACTCTTGAAAGTTTGACTCCAGCAACGCTCCTGATCCTAGCCAAATGGCTTCTAGAGTCGAGCCATCTTTGAGTTTCAGCTCTGATTGCGACACTGCCTGGGTTGGTGTCTAGTTTGAGGTGCAAAGCTTTCAAGAGTACTCTCTCAACCTGGAGAGAGAGTTCTTCGATTTTGGAGCTGGATCCAACCCTGCCCCATAGGATTTCCTACAGTAGGTTCTAGGATGGTGGCAGCAGCACTGAGAAGTTTTGGACCAGAGTCATTTGAACAAGTTTGAGAAGCGAACGGAATTATAGATGGTCACATCTATTCTGCTATTAGCGAACAAAAATGACCGGATGTGCTTAATCTTCAAGATGCATGCTACCACATAAAGATGGACAGACTTTCCAGAAAAAAATTTCCTCTGTCTGTCCACCGAATTGAGTCACGTGCATTGGACAGGTTCAGGAAGCATGTCTATGCCATCTCTTACTTTTTCACTGAACACGCTTAATGCATCTCTCATTTCCAGAGAGATTTGGTAAAGGAAATCACAAATTCTCTTCCAGGGACCAACACTGTGGATCAGGGGAAAATCCATTGATTGAGAGCTGGTTGCCCTACAGTTACTACCTAATGCTTCTGTGCATTTTATCTCTTACGCCACAGAGGGTGCGTGTAGAGCAGCTGGCACGAGCATTTCCATAAGACACGCTTGGATGTGGCTATGCGATTTTACAAAGCGTTTCTGGACGTCCTTTGTCAACACCCGCCCCATATGATGGATCAACTTTGGTACCAAAGTGTAAGAGACTGTTTCAAGAAGCGAGAAGGATGGCAGATCCCTGTCTGCCATAGGGATTAGTCAAATTCTCTGCCAAAGTACCTTCTTCAGAAACCAGAAAGGAGGGGAATGTGGTTTTGTATGTCTCAGAGCTATGCATCTAACACTTCTGGAGAGTGAGTTTCCTGGAGCAGAATGGAAAAATGTTGTAGTGGATGTTGCCATAGGGGCAGGGGTGGCCTGCAAAACCAAGGCTTCATGGGCCCTTTCTCAGAGAAGCCTTTCTTGCACTCCTGAACCAGTGCAATCTGGACGTAGTTGGGAGAGCTTATCCCTGCACCCAGCAACCTGGATGCCCATCACCCAAGACAAATGGGTGCAGAGGGTCATAACCAGAAGCTGTTTCATTACCTTCTTTCATGTCCGAGTAGAATTCCTGCTGTTCCACCCAAAGGGAAGAAGCCACTTCTGAAATATGGAAGCTTCAAATAAAAAAAAAATCAAGTCATCTAAGAGGTCCTTCTAAACCAGAGAGGATTCAGACTTTACTTGATTCTTTTTGGGGCTAGTTTTGGACCAGAGTCATTTGAACACGTTTGAGAAGCGAACAGAATTATAGATGGTCACATCTATTCCGCCATTAGTGAGCAAAAATGACCGGATGTGCTTAATCTTCAAGATGCATACTACCACATAAAGATGGACAGACTTTCCAGGAAGTAACTTTGTTTTGGGCTGGGAACCAGTCATTACCATTTCAGAGCTCTGCCCTTTGGTCTCATCACAGCCTCCTGGGTGTTTACCAAGTGTGTGGCAGTAGTGGCAGCATCTGTGACTGTAGGGTTTCTGGGTATTCCCGTATTTGGGCAACAGGCTCATCACCGCCCCTTCCAGGAATGTACTTGTTCAGGCCAGGAACTCTTTGCTCCAACTGTGCATAGACTTTGTGATTGCAATGAGTCTGGAAAAGTTCAAGCTACAACCAATCCAATCTTTGCAATTTATTGCAGCATTTTTGAACACAACACCTAAAGTAGAAAAACTCCCTCAAACAAGAATTATATCTCTTCACCATCAAGCCCAACAAGTCTTATCCCTCCGTAAGCTGCCAGAGAGCGACTAATTCTTCAGCTTCTAGGCTCCATGGTTGCCTCCATTGCATTAGTACCACTAGCCAGATTCTACATGCAGGTTCTTCAGTGGACTCTGGTGGTTCATTGGTCAAGCAGGAAACAGCTTGTCTTTTCTAGTGATTCTAATGAGCACATGCAGGACCTATCTACAGTAGTGGCTGGAATCTCCACATATTCTACAGGGACATCTCCCAAGTCACAGTGACCACTGATGCTCCTTAACTGGAAGAGGGGACATTTTATGGGAAAGATGGCCCAAGACGCATGATCCCAAACAGAGGCCAGTTTTTACAACAAAATATATTGGAGAGGAGAGGAGAGCAGCCCTCCAGTAGTTGCAGGTTTTTCAGGACTCTTCTCCCTTTGGGTGCGATATCTATTCAGACAGACCACATGGCAGTTGTTTGGTACATCAGCAATCTGGGAGGAACCAGATCTTATCCCTTTTGTTAAGAGGTCATGAGAATGTGGCAGTGGATGATATCCTCTCAATTTCTAGTCGCAGTGCATACCCTGGGGAGATCAGTCTACTTGCAGACCAAATGGGGCAGATCCATCCTCCTCCCTCACAAATGGTCCCCTCAGTCCATTAGTAACAAAGTGGATTTTCAGCCAATGGGGCTAAACTTGTAGCGACAACACTTCTCCCCACAACACTAAATGTAACAAGTTCTTCTCCCTCATTTCTCCAGAGGGGGGAATCAACACATGGATGCTTCAATGCACACTTGGCCTCTGGGTTGTCTTTATGCCTTTCGTCTGACTCCCCTGATTCCCTCAGATTTCTACAGGAAGCGTCTGCAATGAAGTTTGAATTCATCCTTATAGCCCATTATTGTCCTTGGTAAGTGTGGTTTCTCTTCCTCCAGCCTCATCTAGTTCACCCTCTCTGGGTGCTGGGCTGTGTGCTAGATCTTCTCTCACCTGTTGGGGGTCACCTCACGTGAATGTTAATTCCCTAAAATTGACCACATGGTTTCTCCAACTTCAGTGATGGCTCAGCAGTACAGGTTTTCATCTTCAGTTGTCTACATTTTGTCTTCCTTCCTAAAGCCCTCGACTAGGAAAATTTATAAGAGCGAATAGAAAAGATTTTCTATTTGGCAATTAAAGAATTTTGACCCTTGGGTTAGAGGTCAGCAGGGTGGGGGATTGTGGGAAGGGGAGGAGCTTGAGCTCTGGATCAGTCCATCAGTTGCCGGCTCAGATCCGAGGTCTGATCCAAGACCCATTTGTGATGAATAATGACACTGGATAGCACAGATCTCAAGTTATGGTAAGTACATATCTCTTAGTTTTCTTTTTCTTTTTTTTTTTTCTTTCTTTTACTAGTTACTCCTCTGTCCTAGCCCTTGTAACCTACCAGTATAACCTAGCTGTAAAACTGGATCAGGTTAGTCTGACAGCTCTTTCTGGCTGTGAACCTGTGTTGGCTGTTCTCCTGGAAATTGTAGAAAATGCTACCTACCTTCCTTCCTTCTCAGTATTTCATTATTTTCCCTGCTACCTCATGCAGGTTGTACAAAGGTGCTACAGTTGCTGTCCTTCATTCCTGTGAAATTTCTGTACTAGTCAGTGATGTGTTGGAAGTTTGTGTCTGGGAGGAGGGTGTCCTGACAGTGTACTGGCCAGATTTCTGAGGATTATCCTTGTGCTGTATCCTCCCTAAGGAATAGCTGGTAACTTTTTTAATATCCTCCCCGTTTAGTGTGTCATCAGTCCATTTTTCTCATTGCAGCCTACCTGCTTGGCACCATCCTGATTTTTTAATGAAAGCTGAAGCAAGTATTCATAGTGTCTGCTTTTTTCCCAGACTTGTGTGATCTCCCTGCAGTCTTAATTCAGTCTGTTCTTCCAATCCTTTCTGTTATGTATCTGAGAAAGCCCTTACTACCCTCTGAATCCCTTTCCTCTTACTACCTTTCATCTCTAGTTTTTGGTGCCCTTAACATTTCTGTGTTTTTGCTAGCCTCCTTGTACTGTGCTTCCTCTGTCTCATATGTCTTGTCTTCTATCCAAATTATTAGGATCACATTACTAATATGGCTACATAGGAATCTTTCCTCGTTCTCACACCATTGCTCTCCTAACCATGAGTACTCCTTACTTGACCTATTCGCCTAACTTACTCATAGTTTGCTTCGTCTCCTAATACATCCACCATGATGGTGGTAATTCTAAAAATCCTGCTTTATTGGCTTTCAGTTTTTACCCTTGTCCCTACTATAAACCACACAGTGGCATGGTCACCATTGGATAGCAGTGATTTAACCTTGGCATCCATTCTGTTTTCTGCATTTGTTAAGAATATATCTAGAATTTTTATCCTTTCTGGTACAAACTTGCACCTGTTGTGTCTAATACTGATTTAACACATTTAGCTTCTGCAGTACAGTTCAGTTTGGACACCATTTGTGGCTGGGGGGAAAAGGGGGCAATAGTATACTTAGAAAATACAAACCAAGTAATTATGTAAATACAAATACATAAATACAGTTTACCAACTCATTCTCTAAAGAGTTTCAAAGTAAATAGTGTGGAGTATTCCTGTTCTAAGTGTTAAAAAACAATCTGGAGAAGAGGAAAGTTGAAAAAAAAAAATCAAAGTAGAACACCATGGATTGTGGGTAGTTAAGCAACAAAGATTCCATGGTTCAAGTTTCTGCTTCCCAACTCTAAAGTCTGTTCTGATTTCTGACCACTGTCTGTGTGGCATGTAGATAATGTTCATTTACATATCCTTAATGTTGTAGTATTGTCTACCCATAATAATTTTCTGAAGGCTGATATTTGCATTTAATTTTCCTGACAACTTTCAGAGGTTTCGTGGACATCTGTGCAAGTGTAATTCTGTGCAAGTGTAATTCTTCCTTGTCCAATCTCAGGTCAAGGTACATCATGTAAGGCATACAAGTTCCCCCTCCCCAATCTGCATAAAGTTTCTTAGGTTATCTGGTTCTCCACCTTTATTACATTGCTTTTGTCTTTGTGGCCCAAGTCCTAGCTGAAAAGGAGCTGAGAAATCAGTTTATTTAGCCAGTTAAAAGAATTATGAGGAGAAAGTTATAGCTGACATTCAAAATCACTTCACTATGGTCATCCCTTTCAGACCATTTTTGGTTAATACAGATAGTACTACATGGATATTCAGGGTGTGTAGAAGACCCAAGTTTAATTTTTTTTTTTAAACCATAGTTGTCCTGTGATTGTGTAGTCTGCTGCAGTTTTGCCTCTCTTAAAGATGCTGATGTGGTGTTTGGTGCATGGATCGATCTGTCTACTCACACAGCCAATGCCTTAGCTAAGGTGAGGCGAAGGGGGTTGCTGTCCCAGGCGCAAGCTGTTAGGGGCATGATTGGCACGGTTGCTTATCAGGCCTTGCAGGCAGCATTGGCAGTGATTTAAGTAGCCATGGTAAAAAAATGCAAGTATGTTAGAAACTGTAGCAGGGAGCTAGTATGTCTCATTTAGTGTTCTAACGCAATGCCATAAAGCTCTGTTATCTTGCTACATTATAGTTCTTGCATAGCGTGGAACTTTTTTTGCAGTGTAACAGTCATTCTGTTAATGTCTCTCTGCTTAGCCGTAAAACCTTTTTTTGCTCCTTGACTCCAATTGCCATGGGAACCAACCAGCCTAACTGCAGTTCTGTATCTGTCTATCTTAACTTCGATAATTCACTAGTTCAATATTCTTCTACAAGCACTGTCATATTTGTAACGTTCATCTTTGTCTTTAATGTATGTAAACCTCATTTGCTCTTGTCTGATGTTTACACAGTGTGTTTTTCTGTGCTATTCTGAGCCAGGGTGACATCTGGAAAGGGTCAGTAGACCAGGCCACCTACTCTGTCACCAAAGTGAAATAAATGAATGTTATGTAATCTGAATGGCTATCTAATACCGATGTGTTGGCGCCCCCACTCTCACCAACCAGGCCATATTGGCATTGGTCCATTTTGAGTTGAATTTCCTTTGTATGTCATATAATTGTGCCATGCAGCAGTCTCGTAGACTGTAGTCCTGATTATTTGTTACATTAGTCTTTGCGTGTAATGTCGAACTGTGTAGTGACATTAAGGGGAGTAGACTGTACAAGAAATCATATTGGAAGGATGGTAGGAGAGTGTAGCAAACTACAGGAAAGGGAACATATTTTCCGAAATGGTTACTTTCCACCATCTTTTGTTTCCCTTAGTAACTCTCTAGTGGTCTTACTTGCAGGTGAGGTGCTTTGTAAGTAATTTTACCAGTTGGCTTTCACATAAAATATTTGGGGTATGTTATTTCTCATGTTTGCTTCAGTGTTGCAACTGTGTTAAAACAGTTTGTGGGGATAAATAATTAATCCGTTAATATTAATCCCAGTGCAGTCGATCTTGGCAGGTAAGAGCACCCATGTACTTTTTATGAAAACTGCAGCCATGCTGACAGAAATTTCCTTGTGTTGGATTTTCTTTTCTTTGAAGTTGAGACTGTAAATACTGTGGAGTGCCTTGAACTTGCTTGCTTTTCTTTGAAACTTAACATATCTTTATTCAAAATTTCGCAAAATATCCAGATGCAGTCCTAGACTTCCCCTGTACATTTGTTTTTTGACTGGCAGCATTGCTGTATGGAAGGAAACTTGTCTGGTTTGGGAGGGAAGCTCAACATGCTGATTCTTTTTGGTAAGAAGACGGTCTAGGTTGTCTATAAGAGGAAATTTTACCATTTTAATTTAACGTTTTACTGTTGTATGTAAAAATTACATGATCACTATAAGAAAAGAGGTTAGTAAAGATTGAGAAGAGAGAATGGAAAGGTAGTATACAAGGTAGTATACAAAAGAACAGTGGGTGGAAGTGTGTGGCTCCCACGTACGTAGCAAAGTCCAGAGTGTTTTAGATTTTTGCTTGGAAGTGTGTGCATGGGTAATTTGTACCCCAAATATCCCTCGTGTGGATAATCACTGGACGTCTGATGGGAAAGAGACATGTGGAAACATGTTTTTTGGAAATGTAATGGGTTAGCAGATTTTAAAAATTCCCTACAGAGTACTTTTGTCAGAAATGAGAGAGAACAGTTGCACCTTAGGAAATTTTATTCATTCATTCTTTGTTGACCAGGTTAGTCCCACTAGGCTAGTGTCCTCCTTTCATGGGGGGACATAAGATATTTTCACTACTGGAGGAAACTTGCCCAGGGCATCAAGAAATTCGTCTTTCCTCTTTTCGGTAGGTGCCGTGGAATCTTTTACATCACTGAGCTACAACCATCCTTCTCAAACAGATGGGATTTTCATTTAACATTTCATCCAAAGGACAGTGCACACAGGGGTGCAGCAGTCCCCTCATGCTGCAATGTAGTGGCAACAGTCCAATCACCTAGAGTAGATTATATTCTTGGAACATTGAATCCCTGCAACTTCTAGAACAGACTTATTCCTCCAATCTGCATTTCTTTCTCCTGTGTCCCTTAAGTTCATAAGGTTAAGCTCTGTCTAGGACGTAAACCTTTTTTTAAATGCTCTTCATCCTTCTGTTCATTCTAAGTCCTAGGTTTAAATGTTTCACAAACTGAGCTGCTATTAATTAAATGCTTTATTCTTAAACACATCACACCTAATTTTTTTCTGTTGAGATAAGATTTTATTTCTGCTTTTCTGGAATTTTTAAAACCAAATGCTTTTCTGTCCATCTTCATTATTCACTTTAAGCGAACAAGTACTCTCAAAAAAGGTGGAAAATACAAATAGACACAACCAAAAGGAGACCTCAATAAAAGCCACATCTCCCATCACAACATTTCACCTAAAATGGTGTTCTAAGCCTTAACTGCAGCTAAAGCCCCAACAGATCTTCAAATAGTGAGGGAGGAGTGCCTAACCTGAAAGTCAACTATGTTGCAGAATCAAAGACTAATAACTAATTTTAGCAAACTCTGTGGAAGAAAAGTTGTGCACACTTGCACTGATATGTACATACATTTGCACATCACTTAGAATCACTTGGGGCTATCTTTCTTATGTGAGCTGGTTCATGGCAAACAGTATATGGGTAGACAAAGAAGGTCTGAGCATTTTGGGAGCTCTAGGCTGACCACTGCCTGTGGCAGTCTTTTCCATGTGGACAGACTAGATTATGTAAGCTCTGCAGGTTTGTATGTGAGAGCCTTGTTATTCCAAGCTTAGTATAACTGAGCTCTTAGCTACGAACTTCAGCATGACCATCTTTTTTCCCAATTCTAGAGCTTGTGCAGCACACTTGAGTATTACAGATGTATTTCATACCATATGTTCAGTTAGGAGGCCATCTGCAGTGAGTAACATTTGGGCTTTAGCCCTCTGATATCCCCCCAAGAGGCATAATTCTCATTTTCTCATTCCCATGGTTGGGAGGAGCATATCTGTGAACTGCACATGTCATGATGTCATATGCAAGCCAGAGTGCACTCAGCCCCAGGTGTACTTCATTCAGCCACCACCCACTTAGTGAACACAACCTGCAAGACAGAGAAACACAAGAAGGTGAGTATTTTGATTTGGGATCTAGGATCTGAATTGCCCACATAGAGTAAAACCCCATTCATTCAGTCCATATGATCCGACTTGTGGATCCTTAAGTCACTTGTCAGATAAGCCCCTTTTTCCCGTAACACACTAGGATCTAGGATTACCTCAGATCTCATAGCTTCTATCATGAACACTTGCTGATCTTCCTCTTTGTGTTCATTTAAGTGCTCCACCCCCACCCTCCCCCGGGTTTGACATTTGTACTTTGTGTTTAATAGACAGGTATTTTCAGATGTGTTTTTTTTTTTTTTTTTTTTGAAGGCTGAGATTAAGATTGGAGTTTTGCCATCTCCTTTGGCTTCAGAGGTGGGTTGGCACTGGATTTTCCAGGCTTTTGCAGAAAGTGATCAAGTGCAAGGCTGCTGTCATCCTCATAGCCCTCTTCTGGCGCATGGAAATCTGGTTACCCCTTCTCGGGCCTCATCTCATGGAAACAACCTCCACCCCCCCACCCCCCCAGATATTAGTCCTGGGTCAGGATCTCCTTTTGCATCCCTCTGCGAAGCCTCACACAGATCTCCTCAACATCAGACTAATTTAGTTTCTCCAATTCCAGTAATTGCCAAAGACTCATGATTAAGATTCAGATGGTTTCTCAAAGTCTTACCCATAGGCTCCACCGTGGAAAATGGAAGTGTTTTCTTATCTGGGTGTCCTGTCAAGGCATTGACCCCATTTTCAGTTTCTATTCCAGACAATCTCCAGTTCCTAGAGCACATTTTTAATTCTGGTTCTAGTTTTTCTACCATTAAAGTGCAATTGACAAGTTATTTCTAACTTTCAGTTGGGACATAAAGATCATTTGCTAGTCTCACATAAGCTTTGTAAAGCATGCCTTAAAGGAGTTTTCCTACTCTGGAATCCAGCTAGAAAACAGATGTCCCCATAGAATTTAAATTTCTTTTTGGAAGTGTTGACAGAACACCCATTTGAACCAGCTACCATAATAGCACTGACGTTACTTTTATTGAAAACATTGTATGTTCATGTTTCACTGTTGCAGTCATCACCTGTGGGTTATCTCTACTGTGGTAGCCTTCGGCCAGCCCGAATACCAGAGTCCATGTTTTTTCTGCAGTGGCTGTTGTTGATCGTGTTTCACTGTTGCAGTCATTACACTTGGGTTATCATGCTGGCAGGTGACCCGCAGTCGGCCCGAGTTCCAAAGCCTTGGTCCTGCGTCGGTTGTTGTCGCTTCTTCCCCCAACGTCAGTGCGCCAGGGGTATACAAGATGCAACCAACGCCATTTTCTTCAGTCTTTCTTGCCGCGAGGTGCCCGAAGCAAAAGCAGTTTGCAAGTGCCGGTCGGCCGACTCCTGAGATTTTTGAAATCGAATTTCAGAACCGAAGTCTTCAATAAAGCCAAGTACCCCGTTGGGGAAGCTTTTTCTTGCTCCAGACCAATGTCAGTAAAAGTTAACAATTGTATTTCTTGTGGGAAACAAATACCTCATAAGGATTTTCACTCTTACTGTATTCCTTGCCTAGGCCCTGACCACGATGTCACTAGTTGTCGGTTTTGTGCTAGATTCAACAAACGCACTATTAAGCGTCTGTTTGATTTTGCATTGCATTACTTTGACCGTAGGTTTAATTACATAATGCAGTCGGAAAAACCGACCGGAATTCATAAAAAGCGCAAAGACAAGGAAAAGAACAGGCATCCGAGACCCAAAACTGACTAAGCCTCTTCCAGGCCAGTCGCCGGTTCCCCGGTGCTCAGTGAGGTGCTTTCTCAGCCCCTGACTCCTGCTGCCTCAGAGCCACAGGCCGCCTCCGACTCCCACGTGGAGACATCTAGGCCTCTGGAAACTCAAGGTATTGGGCCTGCGGAAACTATTCCCTCAGATGGGTCCGGAGCCGCTGAGCAGGCATCGGCTTCTGAGGGTGTTTTCAGACCTACACAGCTTACTATCAAGTCAACTACAGCAGCTAAAGCAAAGTCTAAAACATCATTACAGACAAAGAAACAAGTACAGCATTCTCCTGGACAGTCATCCATGCCTAAGAAACAGATGCTCAAAATGGCTGAAGACTTAATTACTTTGATCAGGGGTTCCCATCCCCCTCCTGATAAAAGGCCTAGGCAGGATACAGACTATGAATCCTCTGACCAGGTTTCTATTTCCTCTGATTCCTGTTCAGACCAGGGATACTGTCTTCCTCCCTATGTGGATTCTGATGCTGAAGAGTCTATCCCTTCAGCCACTCCTCCTGAGGATTACTCTTTTTGGGGAAACCTTGCACGCCATGAGGGAGCATTTCCATTGGGAAAGCCAGGATTATTCAGAATCAAAGAAAACGCTCAGATATTTTCTTTTATTACCTCAGCACAGGCCTCTTGCTATTCCCCCTGTGTTCGATATTGTTGATGTCTTTTCTGAATCTAGTTTGTCTCCTGATTCTCTACCCCCAGCACCAGTCAAGCCAGACAGGTACTATAGGGTCCCCGACTCTCATAAATTTCTTTATAAAAACCCTGCTGCTGACCCAGAAACTATTTCTCAGGGTCCCAAAGGGGTGAAGGCTTCCACTGCAAAAAACCCTGCCCCCTCTGATAGGGATTCTAGAGCACTGGATAGATGGGGGAAAAACGTTTACACTTCTGCAACTTTAGCTGTAAGGGCTTTGAACTGCCAGTTTCACATGATGAAATACCAACAATATTTAATGTCTATGTTAAAACAGAAATTGTTTGAAAGTTCAGAATGTCCTGACAATAAGGAAATGCAAGATTTATTGCCTGCAGCTGAACAAGTGGGAAAACATACTCTGCAATGTGGTTTTGATTCATTAGAGGCTTCTTGTAGAGCCGCAGTTACAGGATCTGTCATTTGAAGGCATGCCTGGCTTAAAGAACAAAGTTTACCTGATCATGTTAAAGCAAAATTACTGGATGCTCCTTTACAGCATGATACCTTGTTTGGTGTTAAGGCAGAAGAGGTGTTAAAGAAAATGGAGGATAAGGCAAAATCTACGCAGACAGTAAAGGATTTCTTACAGGTACAGCCTCCTAGATTTAGCAGAAATTGGCCTTCTAAAAATTGGTCCTTTCCCATGTCAGACAAGCCTCACAGAGGCAGATACAGACGCCCAAGAGGCAGATCTCAGCAACAAGGCTCTTACAGACCTAGACAATGGGGTGTTTCTACCCCCAAGGGAGGAGAAGACAAGTCACAACCTTACAGGAAACCATCCCAATGACTTCCCCTTTCAAAAGCCAAGCACTTAATTCTTGGCAGCACCTTTAGGGGGAAAGCTAGCACTTTTCACAGAAAATTGAAACATTATCACCCAGGACAAATGGGTACTGAATATTGTCTCTCAGGGCTACAGGTTCCACTTTCACACCCTTCCAAGGTCAAAAGGAATGCCAGACCTGCCACAAAACCAATGGGCAGAGGCACAAAAACAGATTACAGCTCTCATGGACATGAGAGCTATTCAAAAAGTACCTCAGCAAGAACAGGGACAAGGATTTTACTCAAGACTTTTCTTGGTTCCCAGAAAGGACAAAGCCTGGAGACCCATTCTGGATCTGTCTATTCTAAACACTTTCCTGGATGTTCCAAAATTCAAGATGTTGACACTGCAGCAACTTCTACCCATGCTGGTCAAAAAGGCTTGGCTTGTTACTTTGGACCTCAGAGGCATACCTGCATGTCCCAAGCAGACAAAATTGCAGAAGATACCTCAGATTCATAGCTGGCACAATGCATTACCAATTCTCTGCACTGCCCTTTGGCTTATCTACTGTGCCCAGGGTCTTCACAAAATGCCTGGCACCGGTAATTGCATTTTGCAGACAAAAAGGAATTCAAATATATCCCTATTTGGACGACTGCCTTATTCAAGCAGAGAGCAAGGACATTCTTCTAAAGCATCTGGCATTTGTAAAAAGATTACTAGTTGGCCTATGGTACACTGTAAACAAAAGGAAATCAAAATTAGTGCCCTCTCAAGAGATAATATTCCTGGGTGCAAGCTTGAATACAACTACCCAGATGGCTTATCTCACGCCAGACAAGCAAAGGTAACTGACAGATTACTTTCAAATGATGGCAACAAAAACCCAGCTACCTGCAAGAAAAATTCTGCAGGCTTTGGGGTTCATGGCATCCTGCATCCTACTAATTCCATATGCAAACTGCATATGAGGAAGTTACAATGGTATCTAAACAATGTTTGGACTCAACACTGCCACAGCCTGGAAGCAACAATAACTATTATTCCCTGCCTGCAACAGGAGTTTCGATGGTGGGCACTGGCATGTCACCACAACAAGGGACAGCCTTTCACTTTACCCACAGCCAGGCAAACACTGACACCAGATGCATCGGATTATGCCTGGGGGGCGCACATGGCAGGAAAATGTATTCAGGGCAAGTGGTCCGCAGAACAAATGCACATCAATCAAAAAGAGATGCTAGCTGTACAGAATGCCCTGACAGCCTTCAAGGACTTACTGCATCCAGGACAACTACTACTAAAGACAGGACAACACCACAGTAATGTGGTACATAAACAAGCAAGGGGGCACGCACTCATACCCCCTTTGCAGACAAGCTTTGACTTTGTGGAACACAGCACTGACCTGTCAAGTTCATCTGCAAGCACAATTCCTGCCAGGAAAGATAAATAATCTGGCAAATGATCTAAGCAGAAACCTCATGGATCCTCACGAGTGGAAACTAAATCCACAGGTGTTCAACATAACAAAGAAATGGGGATGCCCGGACATAGATCTTTTTGCCTTCCCTCTCAACTGCCAACTTCAAAAATTCTGCACAAGGACTTATCACACACAAGCATAGAAAGTGGATGCTCTCTCATTCAGCTGGAGAAACCTAAACGTTTATGCCTTCCCACCACTGCCTCTCCTCTCCAAGGTGCTCCTAAAAGTCAGACGAGAGGTCAAAAATGATATTGATTGCCCCAGACTGGCCACGCCAGCACTGGTACCCAGTCTTAAAGAACTTGGCTCAAGGCTCAACCTGGACTTTACCTCGGATCCCTCAACTTCTGACTCAACAAAACAATCCGATCCTGCACAGTCTACTCAGAACCTTAAATCTGGCTGCATGGCAGATACCATAGACAGTCAGATCACACCTCTCTCTAAAGCTGTTATGGATGTCATTCTGGAGGCCAGCACCAGGAAATATTATGCAGACAAATGGAAGAGATTCTGCCACTGGAACCAGGCACAAGGCTTTGACCCACTTGTACCAAATATCCCTCAGATTTTACAATACCTACCTGAGATGTTGGACAAAGGCCTATCCTTTTCATCTATTAAGATCCATGCCTCTGCCATTTCAGCTCATTATACCACGGAACCTCCTATTTTCTCTCATCCACTACTAAGACAGTACCTCACGGGGGCTAAAAACATAAGACCCCCCCCCCCCCCCGGAGAGCACCGACATCTACTTGGGACCTCAACTTTGTCTTGGAGAAACTCACTTTGCCTCCTTTTGAGCCAGCCAATACAGTTGATATAAAATTCTTATCCTGGAAAACTGCTCTGCTCCTAGCAATAACTTCTGCACGAAGAGTCTCAGAGCTACAGGCTTTAATGGCAGTGGAACCTTTTATCATTTTTCATCAAGACAGGGTTTCTCTAAGGATGAACCCAACATTTATGTCAAAGGTAGTATCCAGTGTGGCTCTTAACCAAACCATTCATCTGCCAACATTCTATCCAAATCCCCAGAATAAAGGGGAGAGACTTCTACACACTTTGGACATACACAGGCAGTTACGCTTCTACTTGGATAAAACAAAAGCATTCAGAAAAACTGAGCAACTGTTTGTAGCTTATGCTGCAGGATCACAAGGAAAGGCTATCTCAAAGCAGACTATTTCTAAGTGGATAGGACACTGTATTCGCTTCTGCCAAGCACAACATGGAAAGCCAGTGCCTAACAACATTAGACCACACTCTACCAGGGCAGCTGCCACGTCAGCAGCCTTCCTCAGAGGAGTCCCAACCAAGGACATTGTCAGCAGCCTTCCTCAGAGGAGTCCCAACCAAGGACATTGTCAGCAGCCTTCCTCAGAGGAGTCTCAACCAAGGACATTTGGAAGCTGCAACTTGGACTTCAGTGCATACTTTTACCAAGCATTACCACTTGCCTCTTTTCTCTAAATCAAGAGCAGGCTTTGCCACTGCAGTTCTGCAGGGCCTCATAGCCACTCCTAATCCTATTTAGACCCAGCCACCCTACCTCAGCTTTGGGATTCTACCCAAGTGTAATGACTGCAACAGTGAAACATGATGAACATAGTACAGTTGTGTACCTGCCATAAATATAGATGTTAGAGTGTATTCACTGTTGCAGTCCAGGTTACCCACCCTCCATCCCCACTTTCTTTGCTGGGACTTTTCTATACCTTTCTATCCTATACAAACTTTGTGGTGTATTTGCTTGTAGCTGAAGGTATTGTTTATATTTTGATGTATGTCTTTATTAGCAATATGTATTGCCTACCTCTTTGGGGGCACCTGAGATCTGGGGCAAGAAACACTGAAGAAAATGGCGTCTGTTGCATCTTGTATACCCCTGGCGCACTGACGTCAGGGAAGGAGCGACAACAACCAACACCGGACCAAGACTTTGGAACTCTGGCCGACTGCAGGGTCGCCTGCCAGCAGGGTAACCCAAGTGTAATGACTGCAGCAGTGAAAACACTCAAACATCTACATTTATGGTAGGTACACAACTGTACTTTGCTTGCTGTCTGACGTCAGGTCGTCAGTGCTATAAAGGAAGGCAGCCCACGCTTATTACACCAGTCTTTCTTGCCATGGAGCCCATAGCAAAAGCAGTTCACAAGTGTGCCGGTCTGTCGCTACCAGAGTTTGAATTACATTTGAAAAGTCTAAAGCTAAGTAGCCTGTTGGGGATACTTTTTTCTTGCACTAACTGATGTCCGAAAAAGTTAATTGCCTCGCTTGTGTAAAGCAAATACCACACTGAGACTTTCCATTCATACTGCGTCACTTGTTTAGACCCAGACCACGATGTCCTCCGTTGCTGGTTCTGTGCCCTCTTTAATGCGAGAACCATTTGTTGTAGAGCTCTTATTGTAGCCAGGGGTATTTTAGTCTTCTGTCTTTGCATTCCAAAATGTCGTCAGTCAGCCAACAATCCATAGACATTCCGAAAAAACGTAAGGATAAAGCTGGAGATAGACCTCACAAGGCTAAGCCTTCCGACGACTCTGCTACTAAGCAGGTAGTCAGTTCTCTGGAATTCAGTGAGGCGCCTTTGCAGCCCCTGATGCATGATTCAGTACCTTCACAGGCCTCTACTGAGACCCTTTCAGCATCCAGTATGCCGCAGAAATCTTCATAGTCTTCCAAGTCTTTGGTTGTCTCTGCCTTGGTTGGGTCTGGAGCTGCGAAGCAGGCACCGTCTTCTGAGGAGGTTTTTCACACTACCGAATGAAGACAAAAACAGACTTCTCAGACTATAGATTCTCTCAGACCGAAGGGATACTCTTGGGCCTAGAAGCAAAGCCACTCCTTTAGCCACCATTTTACTCCTGCTCCACCACCAGCTCAAATGCTTAAAATGGCAGAGGATCTTTTCACCCTTATCGGGGGTGGTCAGGCCGCAACTTCTAAAAGGAAGAGACCTTTCTCCTGAAATTCTGACAGAAAAGGATTCTGAGGAGTCTGATTATTCAGATTTTGAAGAGGAACAACAACCTCTGACTGCTTGAGGATTCAGATCCATAGGAATCCATTCCATGTTCTTCGTGTTTCACTGTTGCAGTCATTACATTTGTATAATCTGCTGGCAGGTTGCCCTCAGTCAGCCTGAATTCCAAAGTCTTGGGTCCTGAGTCAGTTGCTGTCTCCTTTTCCATGAGGTCAGGTCATCAGGGGTATGAAGCAAGCAGCCGACGCCATTTTCTTTAGACTTTCTTGCCGCCAGAAGCAGTTCGCAAGTGCCAGTCGGCCGACTCCTGAAATTTTCGAATTCGAGTTTCAGAACCGAAGTCTTCACTAAAGCTAAGTACCCCGTTGGGGAAAACTTCTTTTTTCTTGCTCCATTCCGATGTCAGAAAAAGTTAATAATTGTATTACTTGTGGTAAGCAAATACCTCATAAGGATTTCCATTTGTACTGTATTCCTTGCCTAGGCCCTAATCACAACATGCCTGGCTGTCGGTTTTGTGCTAGATTTATCCAGTGCACTATTAAGCGTCAGTATATTTTTGCCTCAAAATATTTTGGAAACTGATTTAACTACCCTGAAATGTCGTCGGATACAATCTGATTACCGGAGTACACAAAATACACAAAGAAAAGGACAGAGACAGACCGTCATGGTCCAAAACCGACAAAGCTTTTCCTAAGCCAGTCGCCGGTACTCAGTGAGGCGATTTCGCAGCCCGTTACCCGCTACTTTCGAGTCGAAGGCCCCTACCGAGAGCCATGTGGAGTCCGGCACACCACGAGATGCTCAAAGTATTGTACCCACGGATGTCTCTCCCTCGGATGGGTCCGGAGCCGCTGAGCAGGCACCGGTTTCTGAGGGTGTATTCAGGCCTCAATATTTTTATACAAGTCCGACAGCTGCAAAACCAAAAGACAAAAGCAACTTCTAAAGCTATAAAAACGACGCTTGAGCCACATGCACAGGCCGCTATGTCTAAAAAAACAGATTATCAAAATGGCTGAAGACCTAATTACCTTGATCAGGGGTTCACATCCCATCCTGATAAGAGGTGTAGGCAAGACACTGATTATGAATCCTTCAGATCAGGTTTCTGTTTCTTCTGATTCCTCTTCTGTTCAGGAATTATCTATTCCTCCCTATGAGGATTCTGATGCAGAGGAATCTATCCCATCTGCATCACCTCCTGAGGATTATTCATTTGGAGAAACCTTGCATACTTTGAGGGAGCATTTTCACTGGGAGAGTCAAGATTTCTCAGAATCAAAAAAGAGGCTCAGGGATTTCCTTCTCCCTCAACACAGGCCTTTAGCCATACCCCCCTGTTTTAGACATTGTGGATGATGTGTTTTCTGAGTCGAGCTTGACACCTGACTCCTTACCTCTGGCTCCCAGCAAGCCTGACATATTACAGGGTCCCTGACTCTCACAAATTTTTATTTGGAAACCCTACTGCTGACCGTGAAATTATTTCATAGGGTCCAAAGGGAGTTAAGGCCTCAACAGCAAAAAATCCTACCCCCTCTGACAGAGATTCAAGGGCACTGGATAGATGGGGAAAGAAAGTTTATACACCTGGAACCTTGGCAATTAGGGCTGTAAACTGCCAGTTTCATATGCTCAAGTGTCAACAACATGTTATGGGATTGCTGAAACAGAAAATGATGTTGATTTCTGAATGTGCAGAAAATAAAGAATTGCATGACTTATTGCATGCAGCTGAACAAGTTGGAAAGCATACTTTGCAATGTGGTTTTGATTCCTTAGAGGCCTCCTGCAGGGCCGCAATTACTGGATCTGTGATTAGGAGGCATGCCTGGCTAAAAGAACAAAATTTGCCTGATCATGTTAAAGCTAATTACTGGATGCACCTTTACAGCATGATACTCTGTTTGGTATTAAGGCAGAAGAGGTTTTAAAGAAAATGGAAGACAAAGCTAAGTTTATGCAGACTATAAAAGACTTATTACAAGTGCAGCCACCAAGATTCAGTAGACACTGGCCTACAAAAAATTGGTCCTTTCCTGTGTCCGACAGAAATCAAAGGGGCAAATCCAGATGCCCTAAAGGTTCTAGATACCAGGCACAAGATTCTTACAGGTCAAAGCAATGGGGTGCTTCTACCTCAAAATCTGGAGGAGATAAAGCGCAACCCTATAGAAAATAGCCCCAATTACTTCCCACTGCCATCACCAAGCACTTATCTTTTGGCAGCACCCTCCGGGGGAAAATTAGCACTTTTTGCGCAAAATTGGCAGTTAATAACCCAGGACAAGTGGGTACTAAACATAGTATCACAGGGATACAGATTCCATTTCCATACTCTGCCAATGGCAAACGGTTGGCCAGATCTGCCAAAAAAATCAATGGGCAGAGGCACTGAAACAAGTTACATCCCTCATGGATATGGGGGCTATTCAGCCAGTACCAGAACAGGAAAAAGGACAAGGTTTTTACTCGACTGTTCTTGGTACCCGGAAAGGATAAGGCTTGGAGGCCAATACTGGAGTTATCAATTTTGAACACATTCCTGGACATTACAAAATTCAAAATGCTAACTTTGCAGCTGCTTCTGCCCATGCTGGGCAAGAATGCTTGGCTGGTGACATTAGATCTAAAAGAGGCATACCTGCATATCCCAATAAGGGAATTGTGCAAAAGATACCTCCGTTTCAAGGCTGGCTTAATGCATTACCAATTCTCTGCACTGTCCTTTGGCTTATCTACTGCGTCCAGGGTCTTTACAAAGTGCCTGGCACCAGTAATTGCTTTTTGCAGACAAAGAAGTGTACAAATATATCCTTACTTGGACGACTGTCTCATTCAAGCAGAGAGTAAGGACATTCTTCTTCAGTATCTGGCATTTGTGAAAAGGCTTCTAACATGCCTAGGGTGCACAATAAACAAAAAGAAATCACAACTGGTATCCTCTCAAAACACAACATTCCTGGGTGCAAGCTTGAAAACAACTGCCCAGATGGCTTTCTTCACGCCAGACAAACAAAGGCAACTGACTACTTACTTCAAACTGATGGCAACAAAAACCCAGTTATCTGCAAGACAAACTCTGCAGGCTTTGGGGTTCATGGCATCCTGCATCCTACTGATTCCATATGCGGGACTGCATAGGAGGAAACTTCAGTGGCACCTAAAAAGTTTATGGAGTCAACATTGTCAGTCCGGAAGCAATGATTCCTCTCATTCCCTGCCTACAACAGGAGTTTCTATGGTGGGCAAAGGCATGTCACCAAAACGGGACGGGCCTTCACTCTACCCCCTGCCAGCCAAACCTTAACAGACTCATCAGATTATGCATGGGGGGGCCCACCTGGCGGAAAGATGCATTCAGGGCATATGGACCCCAAAACAAATGCATCTCCATGTCAACCAAAAAGAGATGTTAGCTGTTCAGAATGCCCTGACAGCCTTCAAGGACTTACTTCATCCAGGACAACTACTGATAAAGACGGACAACACCCCGGTTATGTGGTATATAAACAAGCAGGGGGGCACGCACTCGTACCCCCTTTGCAGACTAACCATGGCACTGTGGGGCACAGCTTTGACTTACCAAGTACATCTTCAAGCTCAATTCCTGCCAGAAAAACAAAATACTCTGGCAGACGATTTAAGCAGAAACATTATGGACCCTCATGAGTGGAAGCTAGATCCACATGTATTCAGCATGATAAAGAAATGGGGGAGCCCAGACATAGATCTATTTGCCTCTCCGCAAAATTTTCAATTAAAAAGATTCTGCACAAGGACGTATCACAGATAAGCATGGAAAGTGGATGCCCTATCCTTCAGCTGGAAAAGCCTATCAGTTTACGCCTTTCCTTCTCTGCCTCTTCTTCCCAGGGTCATACTAAAAGTCAGACAAGAGAAACCAAAGATGATGCTAATTGCCCCGGACTGACCCCGACAATACTGATACCCAATCTTAAGGAACTTGTCTCAATACCCAGCTTGGACCTTACCTCAAAGACCTCAATTACTGTCCCAGCAAAACAACGAGATCTTGCACAATCAGCTCCAAACACTGAACCTGGCAGCATGGCTGATCATGTAGTTATGCAAACAACACCTCTCAGTAAAGCTGTGATGGATGTCATTTTGGAAGCCAGAAGGCCTAGTACTAGAAAATCTTATGCTGATAAATGGAAGAGATTCTGTGCTTGGAATCGAGCACAAGGAACTGATGCAGCAAAACCAAATATTCCTCAGATATTACAATACTTGACTGAGATGCTTGACAAAGGCCTATCTTTCTCATCAATAAAAATCCATGCCTCTGCCATTTCGGCTCATTACAGTACGGAGCCACCAATCTTTTCTCATCCTTTACTAAAGCAGTATCTTAGAGGAGCCAAAAATTTAAGGCCTCCCAGAAGATCACCAATACCTGCATGAGACCTCAATTGTGTTGGAAAAGCTCACCCTGCTTCCATTTGAACCAGCTGCTACTGCAGATTTAAAGTTCTTATCATGAAAAACAGCTTTGCTCCTAGCAATTACTTCAGCAAGAAGAGTCTCAGCTACAGGCCCTCATGGCTGTGGAGCCTTTTATCATATTTTACCCAGATAGGGTGTGTCTGAGGACCAATCCTTCATTTATGCCTAAGGTGATTTCCAGTGTGGCTCTTAACCAAACTGTTCATCTGCCAACCTTTGATCCAAATCCGCAGAACAAGGGGGGGGGAGAGTTTTGCATTCCTTGGACGTACACCGACATCTAAGATTCTACTTGAGCAGGACTAAAGCTCTAAGAAAAACTGAGCCATTACTAGTGACATATGCTGCAGGATCAGAAGGAAAGGCTATTTCAAAGCAGACTATTTGAAAGTGGATAAGCCACTGCATTCGTTTCTGCTACTTGCACCATGGCAAACCTGTGCCCAAGGGCATTAGAGCTGCAGCTACTTCAGCAGCCTTTCTCAGAGGAGTACCAACCAAAGACATTCTAAACGCTGCTACTTGGAGTTCTGTTCAAACCTTTACAAAGCATTATCATTTGCCTCTCTACTCTAAGTCCAGGGCAGGCTGCAGTTCTGCAGGGCCTTATAGCCACCCCTAATGCTGTTTAGCTCCAGCCTCCCATCCATAGCTTTGGGATTCTGCCCAAATGTAATGACTGCAACAGTGAAACATGAAGAACCTAGTACAGTTGTGTACACTTACCATAAATGTAGACGTTCAAGTGTATTCACTGTTGCAGTCCAGGTTACCCGCCCACCGTCCCCCTTTCTTTCTGGAGCTTGTCTTTCCTTCACCATCTTCTACAACCTATTGGGTGTATTTGCTTGTAGATGAAGGTAAAGTTTATATTGTTGCATGTATATATAGTTTACATACATATATATATATATATATATATATATATATATATATATACTTTTTTTTTTTTTTTTTTTTTTTTTGCTACCTTTTTGGGGGGCACCTGACATCTGGGGCAAGAAAGTAAAGAAAATTGCGTCGGCTGCTTGTTTTATACCCCTGACGACCTGACGTCATGGAAGAGGAGACAGCAACTGATGCAGGACCCAAGACTTTGGAGTTCAGGCCGACTGAGGGCAACCTGCCAGCAGATTCCCAAATGTAATGACTGCAACAGTGAATACACTTGAACATCTACATTTATGGTAAGTGTACACAACTGTACTTTCTGCCTCCCCACCAGAAGATCTTTCCTTTGGGGAAACCCTTCACACCCTCGAGGAATATTTCCACTGGGAATCCCAGGACTTCCCTCAGTCTAAGAAAAGACTACGAGAGTTTCTAGACCTGCTCCAGCAGACCCTTGGCTGTCCGTCCAATCTTAGAGGTGGTCTCCCATGTATCAAGCTTAACTCCTGACTCCCTCCCACCTGCTCCCAGAAAACCTAACGGGCATTACAGAGTACCCCGATTCTCACAAATAGCTGTACAGAAATCCTGCTGTAGACCCAGAGGTCATTACACAGGGACCAAAAGGAGCTAAGGCTAGTTCTGCAAATAATCCTATTCCTTTTGATAAGGGCTGCAGAGCTCTGGACAGATGGGGTAAAAATGTATGCACCTCTGCAACCTTAGCTGTCAGAGCACTCCACTGTCAGTTCCACATGTTAAAATATCAACATCACACTTTGGAACTGTTAAAACAAAAGATTTCAACCTTTCCTGACTGTGCCAATTCAAAAGAATTTACTGCACTCATTTGTCAAGTGGCTAAACACTCATTACACTGTGGATATGATGCCCTATAAGCCTCAAGCAGGGCAACAGTGTCAGGATCTGTCATTTGGAGACATGCATGGTTGAAGGAACAACCACTCCCTTATGTCAAATCTAAATTACTTGATGCACCCTTGGATAAGGATCACTTGTTTGGAGTAAAAGCAGAAGAGATGCTTAAAAAGATGGAAGACAAAGCAAAATCTGCACAGACCGTAAAAGATTTCCTTCAGGTACAACCTCCTAGGTTCAGCAAGAATTTTCCCTCAACACTGGTCCTTTCCTGCACCTAGCAGACAGGGGGCAATGTAAGCCCTGCAAAACAGACCACCCAGATTCCTATCCCAAGGACAGCAGAGAACCAAACCGTGAATCACTTCCACTCCAAAGGCAGGGAGTTCTAAGCCATCCACTCTATGGCAAAAACTCTCAATGACACCCTCTTCCCCCCTCTGCCCTTTTTTCACTCACCAAAACTGGGAGGAAGGCTCTCCCTCTGCAAAGAAAAAAATGGCTTTCTGTAAAAAAGGAGCAATGGGTCTTAAAGATCATTTTCTGGGATACAAATTCTCCTTCAACGAACTCCCAGTTCTAAGAGGGTCCCCAGACTTGCCTCCAAATCAGTGGGCCGAGGCATTGAAACAAGTCCAAACTCTCATATCCCAAGGGGCGGTAGAACCCGTTCCCTCAGATCAAACAGGCAAAGGCTTTTATTCCAGACTATTCCTTGTTCCCAGAAAAGAGGGCACTTGGCACCCCATCCTGGATCTATCCATTCTGAACACCTTCCTGGTGGTCCCCAAATTCAAAGTGCTAACTTTCCTCTAGCTGCTGCCTATACTGACAAAAATGCCTGGTTAATTAATTACCCCTGCATCTAAAAGATGCCTACCTCCACATCCCCATAAGGGAATCCTGCAGGAAATTCCTTCGTTTCAGAGCAGGCTCACAACACGTTCAATTCTCTGCGCTACCCTTTGGCTTATCTATTGCTCCCAGGATATTCACCAAATACTTAGCCCCGGCCATAGCCTTTTGCAGACAGAAAAATATACAAATTTACCTTTATCTGGACGACTGCCTCATTCAGGCAGATTGCAAAAAAAAGATCCTCAAGGACCTCCTCTTTGTCAAAACCCTCCTTAGGGTACACCATCAATGAGAAGAAATCAAAGCAAACATCCTCCAGAAAGATCATTTTCTTGGGGGCACTGCTGGACACAACATCCCAAATGGCCTTCCTAGCCCCAGAAAAGCAGAGCTTCCTGCCTCTCTATTTTACTCAGCTGGCTTTCAGAAATCACCTCCCTGCGAGGAAGTTCCTGCAAGCCTTTGGGGTACATGGCATCTTGCTTCCTTCTAATTCCTCTGGCCAGGCTTCATATGAGAAAACTACAGTGGTACTTAAAGAACCTTTGGTGTCGGCACTCTCAACCTTAGCTCTCAACCTGGAAACATCAAAAATCTGGGCAAGGCCCATGACAAGTAGGTGCAAATCTGTATGCTGATTACCATAAAATTTGCGTACATAGTTACATAACCCCGCCCATTCCAATGGCATTGTGGAATGCCAACCTTCAAATGCAAACTGAAGAACAGACAACCAAACCATGGCACCAGAGTCCCCCTGCAGCCATTCCAATGTCCCATTACCTGGCTATTTCACTCTATTTATCATAAACATTAATGGCTTACTGCTTTACTTCTACAGTGATTACTTGGATTTTATTTTTACATTTTATGGCACAATGCACAAACAGTACTAGACATCTGCTAAACAAAGCAATACTGTCTCGCAATGAAAATAGACTTGGCATTAAAACTTCTCTGCCCTTGAAACTCATTCATTGAAACAGCATTGAAACCCACACCACATCCAAAGAAAATGCTTATGGCCAGTGGTGGACAAAGATTACCTTTGGGCTGTTTTCAAATCATAGGCCCTTTGCACATAAAACAAGAAACATACATGTGTTCTTTGACGCACCTTCCTGACTTTATTACATTATATTCCTTGTATAATACAGCACACTTGTTAGACTTAGAGCACATTTTAAATGTATTGTTTGAACTTTTTTTCCAGTAATCAGTGAAACAAAATGCATGAACCAATGATGACAAAACTTCCCAATTCAGAACATTTCCATCATAAAAGTATATTATATAGAAAGAAAGTAGTGTAAGCCATGGACATCTTGCACAGCTTCTTGAACTTAATTTTCAATTTCATTTTTTTTGCTTGACTTGCTCTGATTTGTGTTATCAGACCAAGTCAATAGCTGTAAATGCCCAACAAAATAAACTAGGCGATCTGTATGCTTTAAGACTTCCAATTTTAGTCCAAGTACTGACAAGACCTTCTCCTACATTCATCCTGAAGCATCAAAACTATCATTGTAATTTAGGTGCTGTTACCTGGCCACTCTTTCTTCTCCACTGTCTGAAGTGGAAAAATGTGTGTTGTCTTGAATGTTGGAAAATGTAATGTACTTGTTTAAAAATATTTTTCTTATAATGCAGCACAGAACATAATAATTCTGATTTTCTGTTCCTGAATTTGGGTTAATGATATTTGTTGCTATTTCCACTGAGGCACAAATGACATTTTCTCACTTCTGTAAGTTCTGTTGTATTTGTAGCTACACCCTTGACTTGTTACACCCACCCCATTTAAAAGTACAGCAACACAGTACAGTATCAGCAATGCATCTACATACTGTGGGAGTAGAACCCACATCTTTCTGCATCAAAAGCAAGTATTTAACCTGTTATGCTATTAACGACACTCAGCTGCATCTCTCACCTTTGCAGCACAAGAAATATGGAAAAAGCCAAAATTTATTGGGGGGGGGGGGACAAAAGTCCAGAAACCAGGTTTTGGAAAGTTGCTAGAATAAAATGTTGCTTTACCACCATGCATTGTACTGCCAAGTCTTGAACCCAGGACCCTGTGCACTACAGTCAGAACAACATACCACTATGCCAAATCAGCAGTTCATTTCTCACTTCTCACCATAGCTCTCAACCTCTTAGCACAAAAAAACTGGACAAAGCCAATAATGTGGGACACAGCCCCAAAAATAGGGACACATTTCAAATACTGATCTTATAAAGTTAGAAAATTGCTAGAGTAAAAGGTTTTGTTACTATTTATTTTCTGAAGAGTATGAAGTCTGAAATTCAAATGCATGTCATTATTTAGTGAATTCAGTCCTTCACTGATTTGCCAGAAAACCACAGGTTTTATGAGGAACAGAACAAAAATATGAGGCATAAATCTGGAAAGTTTTATGAAGTGGTGGTGGGTAGGGACTTTAGGCTCTTGTTACCTGTACCCAACAGGGTTTGAGCCTGAGAACCTGTAGCCACCAGGTATATTCACTTGGGACATTTTACACGCGCACACACACACACACACACACACACACCAGCTGAGCTGCATAATAAATACCTCTCCGCCATCAAAAGTAAATCCGCGTGGAAGTCTTCTGCTTGTTCAAGCCGCGACATAAATCAATCCAAAAAGCCACAGCATAAATCCGTGAGGAAGTCTTCTACTTGTTCCTGCAGCCTCTGTTCAAGCTGCGACATAAATACTTGTGGCTTTCACCATTCCTGCAGCTACACATTCCCTTCCAGCTTGCTGAAGCAGCTGGAAATACATGCACGTGAGCTTATTGCTCAGTTCTGACAGGCTAAGCCGGCTGTTTCATGGAGCTGACGTCATTGCTCAGGTGATGAGTTGGCTCAAAACGCCAAACTAAATTTTTTAAAATACAAAAAAGATGGGAAATCAGAAATTAAGGGGTGCCACTCTGGAATTGTAGTACCCCATTATTTGGACCCCAAAACTCGGTAAAAAACAAGTTGATTCGGTACAGTTGTGGGATACGCTGTCAATCTCTAGAGACCTCTCTCCCTTTGATCCCCTGTATAAGGGCAGAGTTTCTCTGGTGGGCAGGGGCCTGTGCCCAGAACAAGGGCCTTTCCTTCACCCAACTGGGCAGACTATTACCACTGATGCCTCATATATAGCTTGGGGCGCTCACCTAGAAGGCAGGTGCACCCAAGGTCTTTGGGATGCCCAGCACCTTCCCTTACACATCAACCAGAAGGAAATGATGGCAGTACAAAAGGGTCTGACATCCTTCAAACCCCATCTTAAGCCAGGGTTCTCCTTATCAAAACAGACACTACCACAGTAATGTGGTACTCTGTGCAGGCTAGCTATGACCGTTTGGCTAACAGCCTCTTCTATGGGACTACACCTAATATCCCAATACCTAGCAGGGATCAACAACACCCTGGCAGACCACTTAAGCAGAAACTTACTGGACCCCCCACAAATGGCAGCTTCACAGAAAAATCTTTTTGCAAGTCACTCAGGCATGGGGGACTCTGAAAGTGGATCTCTCTGCTTCCCCACTCAACCATCAGCTGAAAAAATTCTGTACTAGGTAGTATCACCACCTAGCTTGGAAAGTGGATGCCTTGACCTTCCCCTGGAACACCCTGTTTGCGTACACATTCCCTCCTCTGCCTCTTATTCCAAAGGTACTGATCAAAATAAGGGAGGAGGGACCAAAAGCCATCCTCATTGCTCCAGATTGGCCCAGACGACATTGGTGTCCCTTACTGTGCAGCCTGACCTTACAGCCTCCCAGGCAGCTTCCCCTGATCTCAGACCTCTTAACTCAGGTGGGGGGATGCTGCATCCAGACTTGCAGACTCTCAAACTATCAGCATGGCTAATACTCTAAAGGCAAACAAGGGGCCCCTGTTAAGCAAACCGGTCCTAGACATCATCACAGAGGCCAGAAGGCCCAGCACCAGAAAATATTACGCAGGAAAATGGAAAAGATTCTGCTCCTGGAGCCAGTCCAGAGGGGCCAATACCTCACAACCTTCCATCCCTCCTTATCCTGGACTACCTAGCAGAGCTACTTTAACAGTGGCCTCTCCAACTCTATTAAAATCCACGCCTCAGCCATTTCAGCTCATTTTGATACACAACAGCCCCTGTTCCTCCCATCTGTTGATTAAACAATTCCTCAGAGGGGCTTCTAATATCAGACCTCCCAGAAGGCCACCCACTCCAGCCTGGGACCTGAATTATGTTTTGGAAAAACTAACTTTACCTCCCTTCGAACCTGCTGCTTCAGCAGAACTAAGATACCTGTCCTGGAAGACTGCTTTTCTCCTAGCTATCACCTCACCCACAAGGGTTTCAGAACTTCAGGCACTGATGGCCATTGAGCCCTTCATCATCTTCCATGCAGACAGGTTCTCCCTGAGGACTAATCCCTCCTTTATGCCCAAGGTGGTATCTAATGTAACTCTCAACCAGGCCATACATCTACTCACCTTCTTTCCTTACCCTCACAGCTAGGGGGAAAGAATTCTGTACTCGCTAGACATGCACAGATAGCTCAGATACTATCTGGATCATACTAAACCCTTCAGGAAAACAGACGTAACTACTTGTCAGCTTTGTCCCAGGGGCAGATGGAAAGCCCATTTCCAAACTAACCATTTCCAAGTGGATGTCACACTGTATCCATTTCTGCTACAGATTGCATGGGAAACACCCCCCAAGTCTATTTGAACCCATTCCACTAGGGCAGCCTCCACTTCCACAGCATTCTTCAGAGGAGTTCCCACCAGGGACATCCTGGAAGCTGCCACCTAGACTTCTGTCCATACCTTTACCAAGCATTACCACATACCTCTATTTTCTAAGGCTAGGGCAGGGTTTGCATCTGCAGGGCATGCTGACCCATTCCTAGGTCTCTTACTAATCCTGTCACCCCACTCCTCAGCTTTTGGAATCCTCCCACAGGTGATGACTGCAACAGTGAAACATGAAGAACATAGTACAGTTTTGTGCACTTACCATAAATGTAGATGTTAGTGTATTCACTGTTGCAGTCCTGGTTTTCCACCCTCTTCCCCCCCCCCTTGTATCTTCTTTCTTTAGGGAGACATAAGTTTCTAACGGTGGCTTTTAGCCACCAGGACCACTTTACCATATTTACTTGGACCTCTGACTGGTTAGGGCAAAAAAACTGATATAATGGCATCAGCTGCCTTCCTTTATAGTACTGACGACCTGACATCAGACAGCAAGAGACAGCAGCCGACTCGGAAAAAACATTGAATCTGGTATTTGGGCCGGCCGAGTGCTACCACAGCAGGAATAACCCACAGGTGATGACTGCAACAGTGAATATACCCTTAACATCGACATTTATGGTAAGTGTACACAACTGTACTTTTTGGTAACAGTCACTTCTGTTAGAAGGGTTTCTGAGCTTCAGGTGCCATTTCTGTGCTCTTTGGTTTTTCATAAGGGCAGTGTCCCCCCTTACAAATGGGTCCTTTCTCCCTGAAGTAGCTTGTGATATGACTGTAACAGAACCCATTAAATTATCAGTTTTTCCAAAGTCAGTCCAACAAAGGAGAGCACATTCCCATTCCTTGGATCTGAATAGACCGTTGCAACCCTATCTTCATAGGATCAAAACGTTCAGGAAGGATTTGCATTATTTTTTTGCAGCTAACAAACTTGGTAGAAAGGCTTCCACAGTTAACACTTTCTAGAGGACTTTTGAACTGATTTACTTGTATTTGTCCCTCACAACTGACCTTTGCTGGGTATTCAGTACACAAAATCTGGTGAGGTGCCACTTGGTCCTCAGTGCACACATTCATTTAACACTACAAATTGAATTCCATTTCTAGAGTTAGAGCGTCCTTTGAAGCCTCAGTCCTCAAATGGGCTTGAGGCTGGAACACTAATGCTGCCGAGTCGCATCTGGCAAGTGGCTCAAGGACCCTACACGTTTTATTTGAGTAAAGGGGTACTGTAATTAATTCTTTGTCGGTGAATGAAAAGATCTAGCATTTTAAGTACATAACTTTTGTTTTGAAAATAGAAATAAGAATTGAAGCAAACTGTAATTGAAGTACTGAATATTGAGGAGGTAAAAGAACTGGTGGTGGGATCTACCACATAAAAAAATGTTATCCTTGAAAACGGTACTTGCAGAATAATCAAGAGGATGCATGAAGTGTAAACAAAGGCAGGAATTGAGCTTTTTATGTAATGTTGACATGAATGATTGTTAAAAAAAAAAAAAAAGCATATATAGTAAATGAAAATGTTTGCTACAGTAGCTATAAAAGGGGTGTCTTCACTAATGATGTGAAAATGGTCTTGCTTTTTTTTTTTTGGAAGGGGAGATTAAACCTTGAAATGGGGTTATGGAGAACAGCATAACTTGATGCATGTGCACCTTTTACTGAACCAGTTAATATCGATTACAGACTTAATTCTGAAACTGTGCTGCTAGTTTTCAGTGGTTGACATTGCACAAAGGTAGTAGTAGTGTTAGGTTCTGCAGATCAAAGCTCGATTTCTACTTGCAGGCTGTGCAACTTTTAGTGAGTCACTTAAAGTCCGCACTTGACCTTTGAAAATAGGTATGCATGCCTGACGTTTGCCTAACTAATGAAAGAATTCTAGTTAATTGTGACTTGTGAATAGCACTGTGAATCTTAGATAATAGTCTGATGAAAGGGATTTCTGTCATGAATCCAAGCCGATAAACATTGAACTGGTAAGTGTAATATTTGTTTTGGATTCTTGGCTGTTAAAATTTTTTCGTTTTCAGACAATAACTACGCCATCATAGTCGTGATGCTTTATAGACATTGCCTTAAGCAGGTCATGGAATGGATTTTATTATGCATTCAGTGTGACAAAACAAGAAACCTGTAAATTGTAAGGTGAATATTATGCATAGTAGTGGGGATGAATACCAAAATGCATTTTGATATGTACTTAAGCTAAACTTCTTAGATATTTAATAATGTGTATATCACAGCTTATTTAAGTCTCACAAATGCATATATTGAATGGTACTGTTTTTGATTGCCTTTTTTTCTTTTACAGTGTTTTGTTTTATTTTGCCAATGAAACTGAAACTCTTCTGAGTTATGTGACCATCTGGGAATTGAGTCCTTTTGAAGATCAGCAGTCTGGAAAAAGGGGTGTGTTTTCTGTCTCTTGGCAGTTTCTTATAAGAGCATGGACTCGATACCCCTGCTTTGTAGCAAGAGTACACATAGAGCCAGCTTTCTTCAGACTGGATTTAAGGTTCAGCTTGGGTTAGGTTCAGTTTGATTGGAAATGAAGATGGTGTCTTCTGGTTGCCAAAAGCAGACAACATACCATGGCATTATTTTTTTTTCTAGCCAAGAGAATTAAATCCTTGGAGCAAATGAGATGATGGAAGAGCAAATGTGGAAAATCCTATGGAATCGACATCTGTTGAAGTGGAGTCCATTTATTGCTGCCAGTATCCCATAATGCTTCAGGTGCATTGCTGAAGATATGCTGAACAACTTAACATGATCTCTGCCAAATGAAGGATTCCAACACAAGGCTGGAGAGTCCAGTTTGCAACTGCGCATTGCTGCTCTTAAGCTTTATTTTTTTTTTTTTTTTTTTTTTTATGATCCATGGCAGATGCTGGAGTACCACTGATAAATCTTCCTAGTTCTTCAGCATTTGTGTTGTGGCCACAACTGCAGAGAAAGTTTTTATAGCCCTCCCTAGTTTATCTTCAGGTTATTACGTGGCCTGACTGCTTAATGATGAAGGTGGCAAACTTGTATTACTTATCAAACTGAACACTAATTGAGTATGATCATTTAAGACCTTGTTGTTTTAGCTAAGGGTCTTGGAAGAGTCTTATCTGAATAAGGGGGTACTGTAATTCTTTAGTGTCAGTAAATGTTCACCACCCCTTAAGAGTTTACACTTTTCCTTTGATCCCTCCCTCTCCAGCAAAACTGATCATGCACTTTATCTGTTCTAATGAGAAAACTGCTTTGTAATGTATGTACCGTCTGTCTGTTGAAGGGTTGCAACATGGGAAAAGATGCAGTGAATGGCTTGGACTTAGACATGCTGGGAGGACACCGGATGTTGCAGACGTGTTTTAAATAGTAAGGCCATCATTCTTTATCTGTCTTATGTGATTTTTCTTCCTTTGTATAGAGATTCTTAGGGTAGTGTTAAAGGTCCCACTTGAGAGAGTGGACATAGTACTTTCCTCTGCAATTTTGAAAACTGGTTGCAGGCTGGCTGGCAACTAACAAGCAGTATTGTTGCTTAAACTATGTACAGGGTTTCAGGAAGTCGTATAACTGGGTCTTCTGCCATCTTTTTTGAAGGGGGCATCTGTGTAGTTAGAGGGTATAATTTGCCAAGATAACAGCAAGGGCATTAGTGAGAAGTGAAAATTGGTATTGGTGTATGGTGATGGCTCTAAAGACCTTGATAGGATCATAGGAGGTTACTAGGCTAATGGCCCTGGGGCTCTTACAAGGCTAGCCAAGAGTTTGTACCCAAAAAGAAATCCCAGTCAGCACCTTTTGTTTCGATTTCTAGCTAACATGCAAACTGTGCTGTGGTGAGCAATAGTTTCTATAGGACTAGCTAAGCTATCCAGAGTCTGGTACAGTAGTAGCATCTGCATCGGATGTCATGTCTTATTCTGGGAGGAGCTTCACAGTACACAGTTTTTAGGGCTAATCTGTCACCAGCAAACTTCATCTTTAAAATGCAACAATTTGATTTTATTGTATTCTGTGTCTTAGAATGGAGAATGCAGCATTTTCGAGTGATGAAGGCAGAGTATCCAAGGGGTGAAGTTTTGCAAAGTATGCTGCCTCTTGGAAACCCTGACCTTTCTTTTAGAAGAAGAAAATCTTCAGGAAAGACTTAACATCTTTTGTTCCATCTACCTTTTTACTGACCTTGTATGGTCTGTAGTTCTTAATACTAGGGACATAATTTTTAATTTTGAATGGGTCCTTTACTTATAAGTACACCCTTTGGCATTGTTCAGTATAAGTGGCAAAAAAAGTCTGTACTTTGGTTCCTTAGTCTGACTTACATTTGTAAACCATTGAATTTTCAAGTGGAGTTTTCACATACTGATGTCTACTACTTCATGTAAATCAGATTGAAGCTTTAGGAACTCTAAATTCCTTCTGCTGCCATACTGTGTGTTAAATAGCTAGTTTACCTAGGTATGTCACTTGATGTCTACTTTCATAAAGGGTTTACTGATTCTGTCAGATACAAGTGACATAAGGGACTGGAGAAATTGTATGATGGTGGAAAAAAATCTTGCAGTTGCGCCAGTGGGAACTTCTCTCCTCAGCTTCCCCAAGGAGTAAGAACAGAGAAAAAGGAAATATCAGAAATGGAAACCTAGAAAGAAGGTAATGAAGGCCACTGCATGTAGGCCCCCAACGCACATATCACATGACTGCCAGGTCATCCTGCCAGAGTTCATCCTGTTTTGGTATCAACTGATTGTGTGTGTGTACACTTATGCACTCACTTTTCAGGTTATTGAGCCCTAAGTCACAGGAATTCGAGGAGGAGCCAGTAGGTCATGCTAATCCCGACTTTGCTGTGGCACTTTTTGTAGTTTATTGGTCCTGACATTACTGGCAACCTTTTACAAGCTAAAGTGCCTCTAAGTTGTGAATATCCCAAGGCATAAAGGTTTTTTGTCACTGCCACCTCTGTCCAGGATTGATTCTGCACAGTCAGGCACCTGTTCTCAACCTACGCCTTGTTTTTCATCACCACTTCAAGAACATACTGTTCCCAAAATGTATGTATACATTCCCAAAAACTGTTTATAGGCACAGGGTAACCCCCACCCCAGGTGCACTGGGGTAACCTATTCCACGCCATATAGGCATGCAAGATTCCCTAATGTACCACTCCTCTGTAAGTGCTGAACCACAGACACATACCACAGCCCCCAGCCATTGTTAGGTTATCATGGAGTATGTTAGTGCACAGTGGGATGCTACAGTTACTTCTTAGCTTTAATGTACCCTTTTTCAGTAGTATATGTTGTATGCAGGTATGTTTGTTTAAACACTTTTTCAGTAGTCACTTGCGGCCATAATTTCTTGAATCTGCACACTGAAGTAGCCTTCCCAGCACATCCAGGGCACAAACACGTAAGGCCAGATTCAATAAAGCCGACACTAAGTGTACACAATATGTATTCAAGAACATTCTTATCACATTTTTTGTGTTTTATAGTCACTCAAAGATTACACGGTGTACATGTAGTCTACGCTTTGTGGTAACCTTTATGAATCCCCGTCAATATTTAAAGCTGTAAAAATATCAATAAGAAAAGTAAAATTAGGAGGAAGAAGGTGTGAGTTTTGTCTGTGCGGTCTGTTCACTCAGAACAGTGTACACGTAGTGTAGGCCTTATTTTGTCCCAGGATTACTGTTTTATGAGTGACTGTGTAGCCCTGGGGTGATCTTCAGTGAAGGATAGAGAGGGTGTTAGCCTCTGGGTTCTGTAGGACTTCCCCAACCCCTAAAGGAAACCTCAGCAATTTTGTAGTATGACGCAGCAGACGACTTTGATGTTGTCTCCAATGGGAATGATATTCAGAGACCTAATCAAACCAGAAGTGAAAATTCTACAGTATAATCCCAAGAACAGCAACCACATTTTCTTTTTTTCTAGAGGCTACTCATTATTGGGTTGGAAACCATGAAGCCAAAACCACATGGTTTCTACTGTATCATTAAAGACAAATTCCCCACCACAGGGGCAGGTTATCCATCCACTGTGTCACAGTTTTAAAATTCTAAGCAGTTTTGGGGGCTGGGTTGTATTGGATAGCTTTTTCATGTTAGTGAAACCTGTGGGTTGTGTCAACCAAGTACTTATGTTTGTGTGATATCGCATGATAAGGCCTCGTGAACCTGTAGAATAACTTACTCAGTAGTGAGGTTAAGACCCATCCACTGCAGATGTTGTAGATTTGTTTATGGCCAGTGTCACAACATAACAGATACTGTAATTTGAGAGGGGGATTTGGCATTACTGTGCACAGACTCTTCCTTCAGTTTGCCCTTCTCTGAGGTTGTAGAAGCCATCTTCATGGATGACTCCTTTAATGACATCACTGCTGTTCTAGCCATACATAGGAAACTTATACCCATGAAGGAAAATGTGTTGGACCCTTTATGACGTGTGTGTGGTTGGGGGGGGGGTTGCATGTCACAACATTACTAAATACTTGGAGTCATCAGTGACTTTAGGCCTGGTTAATGTCACAGCTTAGCTAGACCTGTGCAGGTAATCAGTAGCTAGGTCACTGGAGAAATTCCTACAGCTGTTGATGTTAGCAAGTGTCAGTCACCATTTCAGAGACACTTAGGACAATTCTGAAACCACACACTTAAGTAGGTGGTTGGAATTAGAATTTTTTTCATGATTTTTGTTCCTGCTGCCAGTGTAGAAAAGTAGAAAATATTTGGTACACTATATATGTATATGTGTATATATATATATATATATATATATATGTATGTGTGTGTATATATATATATATATATATATATATATATATATATATATATATATATATATATATATATATATATATATATATATATATATATGTATGTGTGTGTATATATATATATATATATATATATATATTACACACACGCCCAGTCCAGTAAGAGACCATCAATCTCCTCAAAAATCAGCCCGCCCCTTTTTTGTGTGTCTGAAGGGAATGTAGAGGCATGAGAGAGTTTTTCAGTCTCCGCTTTATAAATATGTATGGTCTCATCACTATTTTTCTCTTCCATCAGAGGGCAACCAAATATGCACATTGGAGTAAAAAAAATGCTTGCCACATAAAATGAAGTGGTTCAGAGGAATTTCTTATACTGTTGTATTGGGGGTAGTCATTTTCATATCGATACACTACATCTTTTGTGTTCCCCAAGTGTTTATGTAGAGCATGGCAATTAACAGTTTTGTGAGATTGTATTACTCTTCCATTGTCTGACAACAAACGTTGGCTAGTCCAAGCCCACAGACTACTTTTGGCATTGTTCTCATCTTTATTAAACAAGCATGTACCCTTCTCCCACTCATTTGAAATTTGTAGGCTACATGTTGGGCAGTGGATTTTTAAAAGCATTCCTTTCTCCTCTTCTGCTATAGAATATTCGCACAGTAGCTGTTCAAGCTGCTCTGGCCATGGTCCTTTGCATAATTGTGGCTTCTCTGTCATATGGTGCACCTCAGTTGATCCTCAGGTGCAGTAGTCCCAGTATTCATGTCTGTCCATTTCCCACATTTTTGAGCCTCTACAAGAAGTGAAGTGGGTGAAGACCAGCAACAACTTTTGCAGTTCTTTCTGAACTGTCCACTGATAGCTGTTGTAAACACACACTTTCGCTGGATTTTGTGCCAGGTTTTGTTGCACACTACATGTGGTTATTCGGGAAGTTTGCTCATCAGCAGTGTAAAATGTGAGGAACTTTAATGAGCTAGCAAGTGTGTCCTCCCTCCTCTTAATTGCATCAGGCATGTGTCTGGTCTGGGGTGTTGATTAAAAATCAGGTGCCACACCCAAGACACATTTTGAGTCTCAGTCACCTTTTGGCTTTGTCAGCTGTAGTTCCTGATCGTATTCTGTAAACTGATCCCCCCCCCCCCCCCAAACAAGCCTCTTGTACAAAAATATTTGCTCAGCCACTTTTCACTTGACAAAAGTGGTCTCATTCTGAGGCCTTTCCTGAAACTTTTTCACAAGTTGAAATTACGTTGTTATATGGACTTGGAACACCCCTTAAGCCCCTTTCTCCTAGATTTCTGTGTGTGTGTGTGTGTATGTATATGTATATATATATATATGTATATGTATATATATATATATATATATATATATATATATATATATATATATATATATATATATATATATATATATACACACACACACACACACACACACACACACACACACACACACACGTATAAATGTACATATACAAACGCACACCCCTCCATTTTTGAGTCTGAATTGATTCATTAAAGCTCTTCCAAATTCCATAAAGGTGAAAAAAGGCTGTTCCCTTGCTCCTTGAAACTTTGTCCTTTGTGAAGAGTGCTTTAATTATCAAGCTTCTCATTAAGGATCTACAGCATCCATGGTGCCAAAGTTGTGTGTAAAATCATAGTTTTCCACCAGCCGATACCATGGAAGAAGTCATTTCTCTAGTGGCTGAGTTCTGCCACTCAGGTTTAATCTACCGGTGTGAAAGATACACCATTGCCATCCAGAATCGTAAGCCTTTTGTGGAAAATAAAGTTAAAGCATTAACCAAATATAAATATTTTTTGAAAGGTAAATGAATGCAAACAGCAACATTGCTAATCAGAAATGGATATGCATAATGTCATATTGGGAAGAAATTGTAACAAACGACTTATCTCAAAAGTCATACAAAACAAAATGAACAGTATTTTGTTAATTTTTCATATTGCAACAAGCAGTTCTTTTTAGGGGATATGTTTTTTGAAACCTTAATAAATGTGAAAATTATGCCAGTTTCCATAATATTGTAACACTCTCTCTCTCGCTGTACATGTCATTGCAGGTGTCAGTGATATTTTTCTGAAGCATAATTTAAAATTTCATCTTATCTTGTTCAGTCGTTTACATTTTGATTTTTGAACGTATTACTGTAGATGTGAACATGCATGTATGTCTTCTTGATGATTAGCAACATGCCCAATACATTGTCTTCTGCATGAGCAGAAATATTTTGTCTCCATCATGACATGTCTGGTATCCCCCAACAGTGTCCAACTTTGTTATGGAAATGTGGCTAACAAGTGACAAAAACTTGATTCTGTTGTGCATCCTAGACAGGCTGTCATTTTTTTCTTGCGGTACGCTTATGATGTCCTTCAAGGATGCATCTGCAGTCATAACATATGGGTTGTCCTGCCTTAGGCAGCCCTTCGGTCAGCCGGATTCCAAAGTCTGGGTCACGGGGGAAGTGCGACGTCAGCCGAGGCCAGACCCAGACTTTGGAATCCGGCCGACCGAAGGGCTGCCTGAGGCAGGACAACCCATATGTTATGACTGCAGGTGCATACCTATTGGACATCTACATTTATGGTAGGTACAAAACTGTACTTTTCTTTGACACCCCACATGCATTACACATCTTTACTTGACATTGCTTGCAAGATTACCTGTGACTTCATAAGTCATTTGCTCAAAAAAGGCATCTCCAAATAGCTGAGACATACAAGGGTCTGTCTTAAGTGGAAATGTACCAGAAGGTTACTGTAGTTGATAAAAGACAGACAGGGTTTTGCTCAGTCATTTCTTTCCTAAAATTTTTTCATCTTTCATTCTTTGTCAGGTTTTCATATATTAGTCGTATTTGTTTAGCAGTTGCAGTCATAACGAAAATATTTTTATGCTTTGGAGGTGCCTTACAGTTGACAGTTTTAACTACCCTATTTCAGCATGACCTACAGATCTTTATGTATGTTCTTTGCTGCATAGAAAGAAGATTGGAAGGTGGCTAATAGTGATTGTCTAACTGGCTAGCTAATTGCATTGACTTTTGTTTTTAAACAAAAAAAAATGGGGCAAATTCTGTACTGTCCTGCAGTTCATTTCTTCACAATAGCTGTAATGTCAAGCACTCTCCTTAATAGTTCTTTGGTTGAATTTGTGAGCATAATTAATGTGTGGCAGGTCGTTGAAAAAGTTCTGCATTTGGGGGTCATACTCTTGTATAAACTAACACCATAATATCGTATGCCAGTTTTAAGCATGCCCAGTTATTCTTGCTTGTGTAGTTCTGGTAACAGGCATTGCTGTAATTTAAAGCCCTTTTTTCATGCCTTCTCTCAACACAGTGTCTATGTGGCTGTCAGATCAGCACTTTGGACCTTCATTGATATTTTGGAGGAGCATGACATGGATAATTATCTCAAAGTTAGCAGTTTAATCCTGCCACTTGAGGTGCACAAGAGAAAAGCTTTTGGCTTTACATCTAGCAAGATTGAGGACCAGTAGAAGTATCCTTCATGCAGCTGCAGCACAAGTCCAAGCATTGCCACCAGTAAAAACACTAAAAGCAGAATGAGGTCTAACACCTTGGCCCAGAAGATGTTAATGCTTGGCCTTAGTTAATGAGGTGACTGGAAGGCGAGGCATGTCCCCAGCTCCCACCCTTGGCTGCATGATGTAATTCTTTGTGCTGCCCAACAGTAAAATTGATGAGCTGGTTTGAAGCTTATAAGCTTGATAACAAGGAGTCATTTCTTGAATCACAGAGTAGCGCGTGGAACCAAGGCTTCTGTTATGGTACTCCTGGTTCCATTTGTGCTGGCATGTCCTCGTTTGCGAGGGCTTCATTAGATCTTCCAATACCAGGGCTTGCATCTTAAGACTGTTATAGCTGACAGGCACATGGTTATGCATGGGGGATTGCACCCTCAGAGGAAGGGTTTACAGTTTTAGGCTTGCAAGAAGGCTGGACTTGCTGTCATTCCCATTACAACCCCACATGCATTGCACACACCTTCCAGTAACACTGCTTGTGAGTTTACTCCTATAAATACTGAAGAGCATGAGATTTTTTTCATAGTCTCATTCCTCACAAGTCCAAGAACCTAGAGGACAAGAGATGTACAAAGATGTATAAAGTTCGCCCCTTCATTCATTCCATTGATTCTTCCATTGAAGAAGACCTTACAGTTAAGTTCAGTGAGTGTCTGCTTGAGTGGATAAAGGAGCGCTCCAAACTTTGTAATGCTGACTCCTTCGTGGTCTCTTACTTTTAGCACAGATCCCAGGCGCTGTAACATTTTGCCACCCAGCAAGGAGCTCAAAGCTTTGGGCAGTTGTAGCAAGAGGGTTTGTTCCTCTACCATGTTAGTGTTTGAGCCACAGTTTTTTCTTGCCTGTTTCAATCCCATTTCCACTTGAAGTGGGCGCTGGAAAAAATTGAGATAATCCTGATGTTCTGGGATCAGTGAAAGCCTCAGAGATGTAAGAATTTCTGCACTGAGCTGTCATGTGTTTGTGAGGATGTTTATTTGGGGCCACAGACTCACATGCACACCTGTGCAGGATGGTATGGCTGAGATTTTCCTTCCTTAAGGAAGATCTCAGGACCAATATCCCGGATGTCCATTTATTTTGGAGGGAGATCTCTTCCTAGCCTGAGCAGGATCTACTTGGATTTCGTACATAGGAAACAGGCCACTTGCCTCTGTAGAAACTTTATGGTCCTCCATCTTTCACAAAGCCAGCCATCCCCAAAATAGTGGCTAGTCTTACTTGTATCAGAAAGCAACTCTGTTCTTGAATTTTTTCACATCACTAGCCAGAACTCTGCTGCTGGTTAAGCCACTTCAGCAGTACTGATTTTCTCAGGCTTTGTTCTGGAAATGCCTTGGATGGTGTTCTCAGGTTTCACCCTGACTGTGAAGAACTATTGCAATAGATTGTTACTTTCTGCAGTATCCTAGGGATGGTAGGTCCTCTCTGAGATAGATCTCCACTGGCAAATTAGTACACCTCAGCAGAACCCTTGTAGCAGGGCTAGACTATTCTGCTGAAAGGAACCGTGCATGTAGTCCCATTTTTATTAGCAGGGTTTAAAGGTTTCACTCTGTCCAGTTTGTGATCCCAAAAGGGGACTGACTCCCCTCCCATTCAGTCCTTGTGCTACTTCAGGTAGCACATCTATATCACTGTCTTTGGATGGTCACTATTTGTAGTCTCATATGCTTGCCTCTCGCAGTGTACTTTGTCACTGGACATGAATGCCTTTTAGTCCATCAGTATTTAAGGTCCACGTAGGTTCCTCCTTTTCACTTCAGTAGAGTTCTTTTATTTGGGCTGTTCTCATCATCCATTCTCTGCACCATTGTGTTACCCATGGTGCCCAAAGCCTGAAAGTGTCAGTGTATTCTTCTGCCTAGTCAACAGGCTTCTGGTTAGCCCAGTCAAGGAACTCCCTGGAAGTGCTCCTGTAGTGAGGAGCTGCTGTAGTTGCAGTTTTTTCCCCAAATATCATTGAACCCGAAGACATTAGAGCGAGATACACACTGTTGCCATTATTTAACTTTGAGAATCCAAGAGATTTGGGCCTTGGCCCACCAGAGTAAGATGTCCTGGCAAAGTCCAGGGTCCGACTCTTTTGTGACTTTTGAACTTAATAGCTACCACAGTGCATATAATGCCATTTGTTTGTATGAGGGTACTGGTCATTAGCGTCTGAGCCATCATATACTTATTTTGGTGTCAGGTCTTTGACTCTTGAGTCTTGGAGTGGTGGACAGTCTCCACCAGGCTGCCATATCCCTTGATTCTGATAAATCTTTCACTTTCAGACTGGGGAGCTCACCTATGCTGACTCATAGTGCAGAAAGTATAGTTCCCCCTGAAAGGTGTCTCCACTTCAGCCAGTTGGAATTGAGTTAGTGCTTTTGGTCCTGAAAAACTCTGAGACAAAAGTTGCCTTTAGGCAGCTCCTCCTCTTGTGAGGCAGTCCGACTATTGTGTAGTACCTAAACAGGCAAAGAGGTTGTGCACCCTGTGCAGGTAATCACTGTTTATCTGGCAGTGTGCCCTAAACAAGGGCATGTCTTTCTCAGCAGTTCACATACATGTACCTGAGAAATGATTTATCTATTGGACTGTGCGACACTCCTCCAGTCTTCTGGAGCTGTAGATTGAGCCCATGCCTGTTCTAGTGCACCTAAAGTGGGGCATTCCAAAGATTGATGTGATTGCCGGGCAGCCGGTTGCAGTCTTCCGTGTCCCCTGCTGAGCAGGGAAAGGGAAACTAATTGGATGCATTCTTCCTCCCATTATATTGGATATTGCTTTTTTCTCTCTTCTTTCTGATTTCACGTCATTGCAAAATTCAGGGAATGAAGACAGACTTCCTCTGTTTTTCCCATGGTAACAGAGAAGGGTGCGATTCTAGCTGTATGGTCCCTGTCTGTAAAGGAAACTATCTTACAAAGCTAAAAATGTCCCCCGTGGATGGGGTGACATCTGTCTCGACCTCAGGGCCAGGATTGTAACAGACTCCTTGATCTCACTGGGATTTCCTACTTGAGTATTGGAGGTTTCTGAGGCTATTGGGAATACTTCTCTCAGTAAATTTGTGCGTTTAGCTAGAGGCAGTTCTCATTTTGGGTGGAGATGTATTGTGTGCCTCCCTGATCAATAGTTTGCACATAAATGTTGACTCTCACCTAATGATTCAGGCCTTGGTTACTTCACAGCTTTGGTGCATGTGTCCTCCATCTCTGCACATCATGAACACTGGACTGCCATTGAGTTCGATAGAATACTGCATCTCTCCCTACATTGTAGAGCATCTCTCCTCCTTGGGATTTGAAGTGTATAGTTGTAGGCATACTGATTACTCTCTTCAGCTTGCTGGCTCAGTTGTACTGAAGTCAATTTCTTAAGTAATCACTTTTTGGTGATGTTCACCTCTGAGTAGGGTTTGAGATTCTGGGTGTTACGCAGAGGGTAATGTAACCTTTCATAAAGACAGTGTGGTGCTGAGGGTGAAGCCAAGTTTTCTTCTGCAGGTGGTTATGGACTTGTTCCAGATCTAGACTGCCCATTTCCTGTGTTTTCTTGCTGGAGCATAAACTTGGGACTATAAGGCCTTTTACTGGCACCCTGGATTGTGCACAGACAAGTGTGAGTGTTAACTGAAATGAGTCAAAAATGTATGAAGATAGGTCAGTTTCTTTCCTTAGTACAAGGGAGGGAGGAGTTGACTGATGCCATTCACATTACAAGTGGATTGTGGCTCATCAAATATTTTTGTCACCGTGCAGTTAACGGCGTGCTGATTAAATGCTGTTGTCAAAGCTTATGCTGCTTAAGAAGTGGCTGCCTCAAGTGCTTGCTTCAGGAATATGTCTGTTGCAGACATCTGTGTATTTGTGTGCACTTGTTATCTCAACCACAAGTTGGTCAGATCTCATCTAAGAAATCCGTAGTCCGACTCCACTGTTCTGAGTACCCTGCTTATGTAGTCCTCTGGCTTTTGTTACTTTGGTCACTGCTTTGGTATTCAGACCAACCAAGGATTCATCAAAGAAGATCCTTGATGATAATTAAAACAGGTAGCTGTTAGAAGACCCTCCATGATTTGTTCAAATTAACCTTTCCATCAACATCTGGATAGTTGTGGCTTCCACCAGCTTCAGTTGGAGTTTCTTACATAAGTTGGGCAAATACGAACTCCTGTATTACTTGTTTAGTAATATAAGTATCAGATTTCACTTTTATTTAGAGAGACTGCAAGCTGGCATGCTCAGGAGGCATACAACCTTGTGTAAGTAGTGCTTTGTTATAGTATATGCTGGGTTGATTCTGGCTGACAGTTCTCCCCAAATGTGAAGCCTTCTAAAATTTGTAAATGGGGGTTTACTGGATAAGAACAGCTAACCAAAGGCTTTAACAAAGAGGCTCTTACAGTGATGCATTAGCTTGTTTTAGGCCAGCTTCACTAGATAAAGTTTGCACAGCAGGTACTCGACACCAACAAGCTTGTTCTGGTGTCCAGACCTTCACGAGTCTTAAGGCATTTTGTGCTGTAGCATGTTCACCAGTCCAGGAATTCTTTTTCTATCAGTCTTGCAGCCAGAACTGTTGGAGACAAATGTAGATGTTACATGGTACTCATTGTATGTTGGATCTGTAAGAACGCACTGTTGGCAGTAGAGGACCCCCCCAACACACACTTTCAAGTCCTTGACCATCCTTAAATAGTTCTTTAAAATGGGTTTATTTTGTCTAGAAGTATGGTGGACTTAGTGTTGATGTGGGAAGTGCTCAGGTACAGGTCTAGGAGTAGTGTCCCCCTCCACCCAGTAAAGTTAGTACAAAGGTGAGTTATCTACTGAGTGGTCTTGCACATGATGCAGTCCTAACCATCCTGTAGCCAAAGCATCATCTTGCCAGTCCTCCATATGGTGAGTGTCTCATATAACTTTTGTTTACTATTTGGAAGTTAACACAACTGCATTGTTAATGCCAGCATCAGTACTCCTTTTTATGGCAAATGTCTGGTAGCACAAAGGGTATAAAGTGATTTTCAGTAGGCTCTGTCACATTGTAGGGGGACTTGCTAAAGAGATTGAATTGCCTGACTTTTCAGGGCGTATGGAATTTGTTTGAACTTGCAAGATGTGCAGAACACCAGAGATACGCACACAGTATACTGCTGAAAAAGCACATACTAAGTGCCACAGAGATAGGTAATGCCAAGCGAGTGCCATAAAGTAAGGGCAGAATTGATAACTGCAGTGGAGGTCTCCCACAAAAGATGCTGCTGTTACAGCCCCACAAAGAAAGCAACTGCCAACTTAACACTGCAGGTAGTAGCTGTATCAGTAAACATGTTTTGAAATGTTTGTGCTGATACTTAGATGTGTTGCATAAATTAGTGTATAATGTAATTTTGCTTACTACAGTTACAACTTCCCTGCTCTGTTTCTCCTTTAATTTATTTCACGGCTGTTTTGACCACACAGACTTACGTCCTCTAATTGATGGACTGTAGATGCTGATTGCTGGGATTTTGTTATAGTACTGTGCCAGTGACAAGGGTCTGTTGTAAGGCACTGCTAATTGTACAACACAAAACTGTAAATCAGTGTAACTGCTGTCCTTACTAATGCAGTTGTAAGCTTGCCAAAGTAGAACAGTAGCTTGTTTTATTTATAGTACTTAATTTAGTTATAAAATTTAGTTATAAAATTTAGATATGTGGGCCAGAAAAACAGTGCCTCAATAAATAAGGGTTGAGCTTTAGTAAATGTAGTGTGCAGTGTCATGTCGCATGTTACGTTGTAGCGTAAATTCCTGAAACGTTTGCTATGTACATTTCCCATTATGTAAGAAGTCATGTAAACTTATGGCCTGCAAATGCAGGCTGTCACTAACATCTTTGGAAAGAATAGTTGACTGCTTTGCCAAAAACAGTATACACACACACACGCACACACATATATATATATATATATATATATATATATATATATAGGCAAAGTTCAAATTTGTGTTAAAGCATCTGTCTTGCACATTGTGGAAATATAACTTATTTTCTAACTGTAATCTTAATGCATGTGCAGCAAAACGTCTAACTCGTGACAGCACAGCCACAGTGGTAATATGGCTTTGTGAGGAGGGGAATGAAATGCAGAAAGAGCTTATCTAACCTGCAAAACCTAGTTAGGCAAACGTCTTCAAGGAGCGAAGTATATGCATGCACATAAGTGTGAACAAATTAATGTGCAGACTGTAACAAAAATGCAAGCAGCAATCAATTTTTTAATATCTAATGTACAGTGTTTGGGTAAGTGATGTGCAATGGTATGCACTGGTTCAGGAACTTGAACGTTTCAGAATGTTGAATGTTCTGTATAGTATTCCTTATTCAGCAAACCATAATACATCTGTTAAGTCACAGTGCTTCAAGATTACAGTCAAAAAAAAAAATCGGTGAACTATTTGTCTGGATGCTTTTCAGTAGTACATGTAGCAAACAAGCTAGGTGGTACTTGACCTAACAGATGATGACCACTAAAGAATGAGACTGCTGTAAATTGTTTTCTTTGAGATTTTTCTTTACTGCTTTGTAGGATTCCTTTTCAGTTCGTGAATCTCTCTGTACATCTGTACAGTATGTACTATATAGGAAGAGCAGTGTATAGACTACTTATGGAATATAAGCTGAACCGTGCTATGGGTTTTTCAGAATTTTTAGTGTCTAGCCTTTTTTAAGCCTTGTATTTTTCACATATTCTGCATGAAAAAGTATTCAAGCTGATTCCACTAACACTTGAATATTTATCTGGATTCTTTTGGAACAGTGCATACAGAAGACATCTTGATATTCTAAGTATTAACTGGTGAAGTATGTTAGACCTCCCCTTTAAGTGGTTTTCTGTTTAAAATTCCCTTTTCTTTGCATTGCACTGGCTTTTCACCAGCTGTAGTCCTCGTAATAGGTTTACTAAATTGTGTTCTACTCTTATTTGGAAAGGAATATGTTTTGATCATATAAGCTATCCCAGCTTGTCTGGGTATTAATTGACAGTGAGTTGTTGCACCCCACAGTTCCGGCATGTAATGGGGCACCCGTTTGTGTGTTGCACATGAGAATGTCATCTTCACAATTAAGCCATTTCTTGACTTTTGGCTTTTTAAGTGGTCATATTATTCATGTCTTGCTAACTGAATTTCCACACAGTTGTATGGCTAAATCCCAAACCTGATAGTATTTGTAAGAGAACTTAACTCAGTTGATAAACTTAAAATTTTATAGACTGATAAAGTTTGTCCACCTTGATAACGATTTATTATAATTCTTATGTGTCAGTCTGTCACCAAAATTGAAGCCCTTTTCAGCCAATTAGAGCACTGATCACTTTATCTGCCTTTGGCATGAACATTGTGTGAATGTAGAATAATACGATATGGTCACCCCTTAGACTAAACTGTATTTTTGATTTCTGTAATTGAGATGAAACGAGACTTCCCATTTTTGTCTGTTCAAATATGTTGGTTCACATGAGCTAGAAACAGACTTTTGAAAACAAATGGCTAAGTTTGTTAGTTCGGCATTGGTGTGAAAGCCTGATGACTAAAATTGCTAAGTGCTGGCTCTTCTAATGTAAAATATTGATTAAAAAGATATGCTTTCTTGTGTTCTGCATTAGTGACCAGACTGATTCCTTGATATTCTTAAAGTAGCTTAAGTTGCTGTAGTGAGTCTTGAGTCTTGCAGGAAATTTTTTTTTTTACTGAGTATAGGGCAGGTAAGACCCTATGCAAGGACAGTTTCATAATCTACAGTTCATTAATTAGAAGTAAATCCCTTTCACTTGTGGTCTTCACATCCAGTAATGTGGAACAAAATTCATGATAGAATCATTTTAATATGACGTTTTGACCACTTAAGTAACCCTCATCTGTTTAGATTCAGTTTAGATTTTCCTTTATCATTGGTGCAGGTTGGTTGAAACTCCCACAATGTTAGATTCCCTAGATTTAAGCAGAAGCACTGAAGAATTTTTAACTTTACATTAATGATGTGTGTGTGTAGCCCATCTGTTTGTGTGTAATGGTGTTTGGCCTTTTGTACTGCTTTTGAGTTTTCAGATATTTGTTTAATGTTTAAAAGCCTTTCACCACTCAAACCTATTTATATGGGTCACAGTAAAATCTGTACGCTTGTTGCCTACCCCTATTATACCATTTTAATTGGATGAGTTAAATACCCTTTTTTGACGGATGCCAGGCATATTTCAAATACAGTCCTATTTAAAGGAGGACCCGTGTAATCTGGGCTTCCTGCTTTTCAGCTTTGACCTCACCCCATCTCTGTTAAGCTAGGTTTCACAGAAAAGTTTAAAAGTTGATGACACATGGTTTTAAACTTGAGTGCTATGCAGTTTACTTTGTGCGGCACTGCACCTCTTGCTGTCTCACACTGAAATGAAAGGCATAGGATAGCTTCATGTTGTATTTCCCTGTGGTTTATATTATGTCATTTAAGTCAAAGAAAACTTTCCTTGCAAGAAGTTTAATGGGATTATTAGAACTTTAGTGCAGAAAAAAACAAGGTTTTCACCATAAGGATCACTGCAGCAGTACGATTTGTATGTGAGTACAGCATAAGTAGATGTGGGACCATCCATCCTGACTTGCAGAGATTTTGGATGTACCCACACAAGACCAGCATCCATGTACTATGAACATCAGTAAGATTCACTGTATAAAGGGGGTAAGTGTCAATGCAGCATCTATGGTATTTTCCATGCTGAGATCAGAAACCTGTTGATGCCATGAATAGGCTACCTGCAGCAGTTATTCAGTTTAGGATTGTTTTCTTTAGTCAGCCCCTTTGGCATTACATTACGGTTGCCTGATTAGGTCTGCAGTTTGGAGATGCGAGACAGATGAAGTCTTCAGTGAAAGGTCATTAACAAGTGTGAATTTGGATGACTGATTCCACTGAATTTTACTGTGGACCTTAACATAAGTTCGTTAACTGTTTGCAGTGTACTTCCTTTAATAAAATACACATTTATAAAGTAAGTACCCTTAATGTCTTTTCACTGTGCAGAAAGCTGTCGGGGGTCACAGCTTCTGAATATGAGGGAGAAGTGTCATAAATGTGCTAAGTTGCAAATGCTCAAAGAAATTTAGTGTGAAAGCTGTTAGAGTATTAGGCCTTTGAAAACACCAGTCCTGCAAGGGCCTGAGTGTCTGTTCCTCAGAAATACAAGTTTAGCTCTCAGCCCTGGTGTTTCATTTACGTATACCTACATCTGTTGATGCCCTTTTGGGTACCAACTGTAGGCTGTTGGTATCTTCTTCCCACACCTCTCAGAACTTTAGTGCCATGTCACAATGGTTCATAGATGCCTGAAGTTTGCTGGGGAGTCTCTCACACAGCAAAAAGCTCCTCTTCCCCTTTGTTGTTCCACCTTTTGTGCTTAAACTTTCAGCTCTTGGTAAATAACTTCCTTCTCCTTTTTAAAAGCCTAAACAAGTCCAAACGTCTGACCCTTGCCCAGTAGGGCAACTCTCACAGCTTCAGTCCACTGGCACTTGCCTTGGCCCCATCCAGTTTTGGCCCAAAGTAGTTTGCTTGGGGAGTGGAGTATGTGGCAGCACACCAGGGAATCTGTTCTCCCGTACTGCTGCTACTGGGCAGACCCTCTACTTTTGGTTCAACCCCCTCCTTTTAATTGAAGGGGAAATAGCCATCCCCAAAGGAGCTCTCTTCTTACCTGGATGTGGTAAAAGAACTGGCGTACACTACACAAATCCATTCACTGCTTAGATGTGATATGTATGCTTTCAGAGGTGGAACTGCCATTTTTCATTCCAAACCCCCTAGAACAAGGAGAGAAAGGTCTTTCACCTTTTGGACCAAGTTTTATCTTTGACAGAAGTTTGGATTTTAGACAGACTTGTCAGTGGTTTACATCATTCACACCAGATAAGAAAAGACCTGTTTCTAAGTAAACCATATCAAGATGGCTGACGGGTGCCTTTTTTAGGAACACAATGGAAAGTTGTTAGTAAGCCATTTAGAGTACATTCTATACAAGGGCAGCTGTTAGTACAACTTTTTTAGGAGTGTTTCAACACAGCATTTGGGGGTTACTACATGGACCTTAATTCACATCTTTTTTGAGACACTAAAGGCTGGACATTTTGTCCTGGAGCCCAATCTTTTTCACTGTAGTCCTGCTGTGGTCCTGTGTGCACAACCCCAGCCTTTGGTCAGCATGATTACTGCTTTAATATTCTACCACACATGATGAAATGTACTAAAGCAGTGATCCTTGACTGTAAAGAGCATGGTGCAATGAGGTAAGCAAGCTCCAGTCTTTTCATAACCTTAGATGCTTCAGCAGTAATGTTTCTGCAGTATAGACTTGCTGACTTCCTCCTTTGATCCCCTTGTCATCTTTACTGTCTTAGGAAAAAATAGTTTAGTTTTGTCCTTTTTGGGGAGGTTCACTCTTATCCTGCATTTTATAGCCCACTTCATGGATGTCACAAGTGTAGTTTTAGTGGCTTTCTTAATCACAAAAAAGAACAAAAGCTGGCTAATGTGTTGACCCTTTACTACTTAAGGTTATACTGATGTCTGCATTTTGTGAAGGCCATCTGCTAGGAAGGCATAGGAAAGCCGTAGAACTCAGGCCAGATGAGTGGACAACTGCCCACAGTGCAGTCTCGTATGTGATAAGTCATTGTGGTGCAGCTGTAATATTTGACCATCTACAGATTTGAGAAGTATTGCTCACCCATCTGTTTATTTCCCACTGTTTAAGATGTAGTGAATTAGATGCAGAAAATTTTCATTTGAGCCTAATTACTCCTGATGCCCAGGAAGTTGTAAAAGATTGCAAAAGTGTCCAGTCAGATTTACAGGCCCACTGCGCAACACAGATGCCTGTCACATTTATTTCACAAAAAGTCTTCCTGCTTGCACAGAGCAGGCTGTAATTTCTCCAGCTTGCTATCTGCAGTGTTAAAATAGTGCATGGTGCTCTTATGAATACTTGATAACACCTTTGTGGATAGCATAGCTGGCGAGTAATTGCCAGAAGCCCTGAAGATGTAGTTGTGCCAGAAATGTAAGGGAAAGGTTCCTAAACATTTTAAGTGAATATGGAGAAACAAAAATCCAGTTTTTAATGTGATTCATAAATGTGACCTTTGATCTTTCTAGTGCACTGACACTAATTCTAAGCTGTTTTATATTTAACTCACAGTTCTTAATTTATTTACCCCACTTTGATTTTTTATTAACTTTTATTACTTCATAATTTTAAATACTTTGGGGGGATTTTGTACTTGTGTAAATATTGAATTTTTTTGAGTGTAAAGCTTAAATGTGGTTGTTTTGAAATAAAGTAGAAAATAAATTTATTGAATGGTGGTATTATTGAGCAGTGTCTCATTTTCTTCAACTTCTTAAAATGCAGTTGTGTTCCTTTGGAATTGCTTTAAAGAGATACTCATTTTTATTGAATATTGTTTGTTGTATTATTTTGTTAACTGAGGAATTCAAAATTGAAACACTAAAATCACTGGGTAACATGGTGGAGCTTGCCATATATTCAGAGGTTCAGACCCAGTCAAGATATTTTATTGCATCATTTCATCAGTGCTTATTTTCATATATAAAGTGAATGTATCTCAAAGGCTCTTGTGTTTCTCTGTAGTAGCTAGTTTCCTCTGTTCATTTATCAAATGTCATGATCATCCTTTTATGGCTGTTCCCGTTAGGGGTCTCCAAAGTGGATCATCTGTTTCCATTTCTTCCTGTCCTCTGCATCTTGCTCTGCCACACCAACCACCTGCATGTCCTCTATCACCACATCCATAAACCTTATCTTTGACCTTCCTCTTTTCCTGTTACCTGGTAGCTTCATCATTAGCATCTTTTTCCCCAATATACTCAGCATCCCTCCTCAGCACGTGTCCAAACCAACGTAATCTTGCCTCTCTGGCTTTGTCTCCAAACCTTCCAACCTGGGCTGACCCTCTAATATACATATTCCTAATCCTGTCCACCCTTGTCACACCCAGTGCAAATCTTAACATGGAACCACCAAGTAGCTAAAACCAACTGAAAAAACTACACCACACAGCTGAAAATAAGGACCACGTTGTTTGCTGCAAAATCACTCAAAAATCACAATGTAAGCACTTTCGTAAGGTACACTGCCCAAACTTCATCAGACAAAGTGAATTAAAACACATTAAGCATTTATACAAAATACCACACCCCCACAATCAATAATTATTAAAGTTCCACTAATGTATATACTAATCAGTTGACTTAAAAATACTATAAACTTTAAATAATAAAACTTTCATATTGCACTGAAAAAAATCTATATTATCGTATGTATATATGTACCATACATATATACATCAGAAATAACTCTAAATGCATAGAATTCATATTATATTAAATTATGTATTATTTAGAGTGATGATTTTTGATGTATATATGCTTATGTATTGCTGTACATATATACATATATACATATATATATATATATATATATATATATATATATATATATGATAATATACAGTTTTTTCAGTGTAATATGAAAGGTTATTTAAAATTTATAGTATTTTTAAGTCAGCTGATTAGTTTATATGTTAGTGGTACTTTAATAATTATTGACTGTGGGGGGTGTGGTCTTTTGTATAAATGCTTAATGTGTTTTAATTCACTTTGTCTGATGAAGTTTGGGCAGTGTAAGTTAAGAAAGCGCTTACAATGTGATTTTTATTGAGTGATTTTGCAGTAAACAACGTGGTCCTTATTTTCAGCTGTGTGGTGTCATTTTTTCAGTTGGTTTTACTACTTGTCGGTTCCTGGTTTTGTTGTGTCTAGCATGGCTGAAGGGATATCGGTGGTTTCGGTGGAGAAATTCAAGAAGCTGCAGGACTCTGTGAACACCCTCGCTAATTTAATGTTGCAACTTGTACCAGAAACCCCAGGAGTTAGTGATCGTGTACTTCAAGGGGACATTCAAATAGAGCAAGATTTTGTTAATACTTCCTGCATTTTACAAGGGAGCAGTTCTAGTGTGGAGGATTCTGGTGTTTCTGACAACAATAATGTTGAATATCCGGTGCTTAATACTAACCTGAGCAGCAATGCTTTGCCTGCTTTTGGTTCTGAGAGTGCTCCCATGGATTCCCTTGACAGGTGGTTGAAGAGGGATGTACCATCTGTGTGCGACCAGCAAGGGGGATCCATCCAATATGGATTTACTTCTTTCAGAATTTAAAAACAAGTTGCTTAATTTCAAAAAAGTGCAGCAGGAGAATATATACTTTCGTGAGTGCTTGAAATTACAACAGGTGCCGAAGGGTCTTCGCATGTGGAAATTCCCTAATGGGGTTGTTCCACAATCCCGTTATCAGGAGTTATTGGTTCTGTTTGACCATCACAGCTGTGAACTGTTGAAGTTGATGTGCAGTCATAACAACATGGCGTTGATGAGCTTCAGGAAGAAATTCGTGTTTTGGATGGGAAGATCCGACGTGGATATGTGGGAGTGTTGTAAAGTAGTATACGACCATGTTTCTCAACAAGTGGATGGTGTTACAGCAACAATCATCTCTCATAAAAGTAAGAAGTTGGAAAGGGATAGACATGCATACCAGGGGGGGATATGCTTACCCCTTGCCTTCCTGTTTTACAGGGTAAGCAGGGCTCTGCATCACAAGCAAATGGTATCAACGGTGGTTCTGGTAGTGGAATACTGGATGTCCCTTTGGAGGAGCAAGGGCTGAGACATTCGGAAAGGATAAAGAACCGCAGTCAACAGTGGAGCCCATACCCACAAAGTGGCAACTGGAAACAACAGAGGGGAATTTTGTGTAATTTCCGAAGATGAGGAGATTATAGAGGTGACTGTTAACAAACCAGTGATTATTACCAATTCAAAGGAGGACTTTAAATTGTATAACTATACAGAATTTTGTTTTACTGCTAAACATGTTGATCTCTTTAGTAAGGGTTTTAATTATGTGCAAGTACAAAAAGTGATATCAGTGAACTTGTTTGTGACCTCAAGTTGTATGCACATAGATTGAATTTCAAGTTTATGCACAGAAATGACAATGATGTTTTTAATACCAGCAGCTTGTGTTTAAGAATGTCTAGCACTTTCAATCCTGACTTACATTATGCTATTAAAGCATTTGAAAAAAATGTGAGACAGATTTCCGACATTTTTTGGTTAACATTAATGGGGAATGTAATATGACTTGGAGTGAAAAAAGCTTAATGAATGAACTGAGGAACGAGAATATGAGAGTCACGCAGCCAGATAAGGGGGGTGGTGTGGTTGTCATGTCTGAGGTGGATTATATACAGAAAATGTTTGATACATTATATAGCAGTACATCTGAAGTAGGAGATTCATTTGTCTGCAACCTGTGGGTTATGGATCCGATATCGGATCGAACCGGCATGGTTTTCCAGCTATGGATCCGAGCTCTCAGCTCCTCCCCTCACCCATAATGCCCTGCTCTCCCTACATGACCTCAGATGTAGTTTGCCGCGCTGGTGACCAGATTGGTTTTCTTGAGCTCTACAGCGAAGTGGTTTTCCTAAGATTTTCTAGTGCTAAAATTTAACTTTTTTTGACAGTTTTGTGTGAAAGTTTAGGTTCCCCTTTTTGTAGTTAAAGTTGTTTAGTTTTATTAATCTTTATATATTTAGTTTCCCTCCCCTCGCTGGTAGCGTAGTGTGTGTTTGGGCCTGTGTTGTGTGACTAGTTTACTTTTACTTTTTTTACATTAGTTTAAGTAAAAGCTAGGCTCTTAGGATGTCTGAACAACCTAAGGCTATTTTTTCGAAGTGCTCAGAGTGTGGCCATAAGCTTTCCCCTACTGATGGCCACACACTGTGCGTTCGATGCCTTGGGGTTGAACACCTCACTTCTGGATGTTCCATTTGTGCAGGGTTCAACCCCAGGGCATTGAAGGAGCGGAGGTCTAAGCTGGTCCTGGCGGGACTTTTGCCCCCGGACTCGGCTCCGACTTCCGCTCCTTCGGGGGGTACCGTGTCTACGGTTCCCTCCTCTCCGGCTCCCCCTCCTCCTCCTGGGACTCAACCTCCCTGTAGTGGTTTGGAGGAGAGGGAAGCTAGAAAGAAGGACCGGAGGGTGAAGCACCATAAGCGGCGGGCCAAGACCTCTGTTTCGGCCCCGCCTGCCAAGCTGGCTTCTCCTCCGGCCTCCTTGTCTGCTGGTTCTCCCCCTCCTCGGCTCCGGTCACCCGTGTGCTTTTCACCGGGACCTGAGGAGGAGGAGACCCGATCTCCGTCGAGGCTATCCAGGAGGCACTCGAGGCCTACCTCGGTAGCCTCGTCGAGATCGACTTATAGTTTATCGGACGCTGATCTGGACCGGATGATGAGAAGCTTCATCCAGGCCCAGATGCAGATGGGAGTGATCTTGCCTCTCCCCCCTCTGGGGGGGAGCTCGACCCCTTTCTTTAAACCTATAGCTCCTTCTCCGACCCGCTACCCGGGTTCGGAGCAGTTGGAGCCGAGCAGCTTCGGAGCCGAGGGTGGGTCGGCGCCGATAGTACTCGGTACATCGGATCCGACCCTGCCCTCGAGTGCTGCGGATCCGACCTCTCGGAGCCTGGATCCAAGCTTCGGATCTGGGGGGATCAGTGCTCCTTCGGCGCCGTCTGTGTCGGAGCGCACTGTCCCCTCGGATCCGAGCGCTTCGGCGCCGGCTCCGATCCACTCCTCGGATCCCAGGGGGAGCCGATTGTCGGATCCTTTGGTCGAGGTCGGCTCCCCCTCGGCTTTTGACGTAGTGGAGAGGGCCCTGTTGAGGGTTTCCGGACCCCCGGCACTTGCTTCGGCTCTGTCCCGCGCTCCATCTGCACTGGGCCAGGCTTCCACCATCCGGCCATTGGGACAGCCCGCTCCTTTGCCCCAAGTTGTTCCTTTGGAACAGGTCACTGTTTGCGAGGAGTCCTCTGACAGCCCCCCGGAGGATGCCCCCGCAAGCATACGTGCAAAAGGAGGCACATAGACTCCTCCGAGTCTCTCACGGAAGACACGGACTTGGAGGAAGGGGAAGGCTCCCCAAGATCACCCCCTGAGGATGTCTCATTTGGAGACATCATGGAAATGCTCCGCATAAGGGGGGGGGGTCTGCCCCCAAGTCTTCCTCGGACGAGTCCGTGTTCTTGGAGGCATTTGAAGCGGGCCCGTCTACCTCTTGGGTGTCCCCTCCTGCCGACCCCCTGGTGGACCTCATTACCACCAGGGCGTGGAAGGAACCAGACACCGTGGAGCCAATCCCAAAAAAGCCCGACCGTATACTCAGTCCCCCGGCTGACCGTGCCCATTGGAGTAAGGGGCCTCCGGTAGATGCCATGTTGACGGCGGCTGCCACCAAGAGGGAACTTGCTCAGAAGAGTCCCTCAGTCCATCCCCCGAGCAAGGAGTCTCAGATGATGGACCGCTTGGGGAAGTGGATGTTTAGTTCAGCGACCTTCTCAGTAAGGGTGCTGAACTACCTGGCACATGTGATTAGGATGCAGCGCGATCTTATCAAAGAATACGCTGCATCCCCCCCGGAGTCTGTCGGAGGAGGACAAAGTGTTGCACTCCACCCGTATGGCCACTCTCAGGTCCGTCACTAATACCTCTATGCGGTTACTGTCCCATGCTACGGAAGGTGCCGCTAGAGCCGCAGGGGCAGGCCTAGTTACCAGACGTCAGGCCTGGCTCCGTCATTGCGATTTCACGGAGCCCTTCAAGGCGTCATTTGCGAACGCCCCCTTCGATGGTTCTGCCCTCTTTGGCAAAACTGTTCGTGATACCTTGACCCAGAGCGAAAAGGGCGGGAAGACGCTGTCTGCTGTCGGAATCCGCTTCTCTGTGCCCCAGAGGCCCTATTCTAGGAACCAAAAGGGCCAGAAGAAGATGTGGTTCCGGAAGTCGCAGCAATCCCAACCCGCTCCGGACAACCAGTCCTTCCGTGGCAAAGGAGGACAGGGAGGACGCCGCCCCAGGGGCAGAGGGGCTCCCAGGAACTTCGGGTCCAGAGAACCCTTCTCTGAACGGCCCGCGCAGCAGCCCTGAAGGGTTGCCCAGCTGCTCCACTCTGGAGGCAGTCGGGGGACGTTTTTCGGAGCATCTAGCGGCATGGGAGTCCATAACATCAGACCGCTCGGTCCTCCAAATCATATCCAGAGGATACCGTATCCCATTTCGTCACATGCCAAAATTGAAGTCCCTCCCCGACGTTCCACCCGGTCAGTGGGAGGCCGCTTTGGCAGAAATTGGCCATCTGCTAAAGAAAAGAGCCATCCAGCCCGTCCCCCCAGACCAGATCGGATCAGGGTTCTACTCCAGGTTCTTTTAGTGCCAAAAGACGGGGGATCTAAGACCAGTTTTAGACCTTTCACTCTTGAACCTGGCAGTTCCCAAGGAGAAATTCCGAATGGTTACGTTGCAGTCTATTCTCCCCCTTCTGGGAGAAAATCACTGGATGTGCTCCATAGACCTCAAGGATGCGTACTACCATATACTAATGGACAGGCGCTCCAGGAGGTTTCTCCGCTTCGGCTGGGAGCCAGTCACTACCAATTCGGGTCCTTCCCTTTGGTCTCACCACAGCCCCAGGGTGTTCACCAAAGTATTAGCAGTGGTAGCGGCCCACCTGAGGCTTCAGGGGGTGCAGGTCTTTCCTTACCTGGACGACTGGCTTCTCACCGCCCAACAAGGCATCTACTATTATTGGCGAGACTCCTTTCTCCATCTTGCTCCCCGTCTGGGCATCACAATAAATACAGAGAAATCCAACCTAGCACCCACGCAGTTCATAGATTTTATAGGTGCCAGGTTAGACACGAGACGATTAAGAGCCTTCCTCACTGCGGACAGAATTCAGAATCCGCAGCTCCAGGTGCGGGCCATTCTCCACTCCAGCTCAGTTCCGGCGGAGTTGGTCCTGAGGGCTCTAGGGTCCATGGCGGCAGCGATAGCGCTTCTTCCTCTCGCCAGGTTCAATATGCGCATCCTTCAATGGACACTCCTAGTTCAGTGGTCGTATCTTGCTCTTCCTATGCATCATCCCATTGCGATCAGCAAGGCTTGCAAGCGGTCCCTCCTGTGGTGGCTACACTCTCCAGATCTCCACGGAGGCCGCCCCTTTTGTGCTTCTCCCCCTCTCGCCACGGTGACCACTGACGCCTCCCGCCTCGGGTGGGGCATTTTGCAGGCCGGACGGTCCAAGGCACGTGGAACGATTCAGAGACCTTACTGCATATCAACGTTCTAGAGATGAGAGCAGTGCTCTTAGCGTTGCTAGCACTTCAGGCCTTTCTTCCCTTGGGAACAATTGCGATTCAGTCGGACAACATGTCTGTCGTCTGGTATATCAACAAGCAAGGAGGAACCAGGTCTTACCCTCTTTGTCGAGAAGCCATGAGAGTGTGGGAATGGGCAATCTCCACCAACCGCTTTCTCATAGCAACGCATATTCCGGGTCGGTCCAACATCCTTGCGGACAAACTCAGTCGCACCATTCTCACCCCTTACGAGTGGTCTCTCAATACTCAGGTAGCGGAACGCATCTTCGCACGGTGGGGAACTCCTTGTTGCGATCTTTTGCATCTCCCTCAAACACCAAGTGCGACAGTTTTTCGCTCTAATACCTCCTCCCGGAGATACCCCAAGAGACGCTCTGGTGCATGCTTGGCCACCCGGTCTTCTTTATGCTTACCCCCCTTGCCTCTGATGCTCCAAGTTCTTCAGAAAGCCTCTCGGTTGGGGTGCAGAATGATTCTCATTGCCCCATTTTGGCCTCGACAGATCTGGTTCCCTTTCCTAAGGTCTCACTCAGTGAATCCTCCTTGGATTCTAGATCCCATTCCGGATCTGATATCTCATCCATCCCGCTTATCAACCCCGAATATGGACAACCTGAAGCTGACTGCTTGGCTGCTCCAGTTCCACTCCTGATCAGGACTCCCGGTATTTCGTCCCCAGTTAAGGCCATCCTGGTGGCGGCTCATAAACCATCCACCAGGAAAGTTTACCGCAGCAAGTGGAAACGGTTCTCCTTGTGGGCGGAGCGGCAAGGTCTAAACCCCTTCACAGTTCCCCTTCCTCTGGTGCTTGACTTCTTAACCACTCTTTTTAATGATGGTGCCAGCAGTTCCACGGTCAAAGTACAACTTGCGGCAATTTCTCATTATCATATTGGTCACGACTCCAGTCCACTGATGTCTGCCAAATTGTGTAAGATTTTCCTAAAAGGTACTTTTCTTCTCAGGCCCCCTGTAAAGCAAGTGGTTCCTCCTTGGGACCTTTCTTTGGTCCTTCAGGCCTTGACCGCTCCCCCCTTCGAACCGGCGGCGACGGTAGATCTGAAATTTTTATCTTTCAAGACGGCCTTTTTAGTAGCCATTACCTCGGCCAAGAAAGTTTCAGAACTTCAAGCCTTATCAGCCAAGCCTCCTTACTTGGTCTTTCATCCGGACCGTGTATACCTCAGGACCAACCCGTCCTTTCTTCCTAAGGTAGCTTCTGAAGCAAATATTAATCAATCCATTAACCTCCCTGTTTTCTTTCCTAAATATCAAAACAAGGGTGAATACAAGCTTCATTCCTTAGATGTTCACAGGCAACTTAGATTTTACCTAAACAGGACAGCTGGTCATAGGCAATCCGACCAGTTGTTTATTTCCTTTGCTAAATTTAATTTGGGCAAGCCAATTTCTAAAGTCTCATTATCACACTGGATTTCGCAGTGCATCTTATTGGCTTATCAAGCTTCTGGAAGGCCTGCACCGGAGGGAGTACATGCCCATTCAACCCGGTCAGTCTCTACCTCGGCCTTTAAGGCTAGGATTCCTCTGGATGATATTTGTTCAGCAGCCACTTGGGCTTCATCTCATACCTTTATTTCCCACTACAAGTTGGATATTACATCTAGGGGTAGAGCATCCTTTGGCTCCGCGGTGCTCCGGAATATCCTTCCATGATGGCCGCCCAAGATTCAGGTAGCTGGGGACTCTGTCCCACAGGTTGCAGACAAATGAATCTCCTACTTCAGATTTAGAAGTTATGTACTCACCATAACGTTCCATCTGAGTAGGTGTATTCATTTGTCTGCAACCATCCCGCCCTCCTATCCCCCTGGCCTTTTCAGTTTCCTGCATATTATGTGTTACCCTTTTCAGGGTGTTCATGCTGTTGGCAAACTCGATCTGAGGTCATGTAGGGAGAGCAGGGCATTATGGGTGAGGGGAGGAGCTGAGAGCTCGGATCCATAGCTGGAAAACCATGCCAGTTCGGATCCGATATCGGATCCATAACCCACAGGTTGCAGACAAATGAATACACCTACTCAGATGGAACGTTATGGTGAGTACATAACTTCTAATTATACTGAAGCCTCTTTAAATGAGGTCAATATTGCATATCGTAACATTGATAGTGATTTATTAGACATGTTAACCCAGGACCAGATTGATTTGGATGATTATAATTATAAAAGACTATGGATGTTCCAAAGATTCCAGGAATCTTTGGAATTCCCAGGATCCATAAGGATTTGGTAACCCCCCCATTCAACCTATTGTGGACTCTTCTTGGTCTAAAAGTAGGTATATTGCCATGTGTTTGGATTATAAATTGAATGAAAAGGTTATGACCATTCCACATATATGTCGTGACTTATGGCACTTTTTGGAAAGATGTAATAGTATGGATATGGTTAATTATAACCTTATATTCGTGACTATTGATGTCCGATATCTTTTTATAGTTGCATTCCTCAGGACCAAGGTCTTTGTTTCTCAGATTTTTTGTATGAGGAATTCAGGTTACCTCAGGATACTAACAATACCTATAGGCAATTAATGGAAATAGTAATGAAGAACAATTTTATCTATTTTGAGGGACATTATTTCAAACGGCGGTTAGGAGTAGCCATGGGTACTCTCTGTGGCCCCCTATTTGCTAACCTTGTAATGGCTTGGTGGGAGAAGCATCATTTGTTTCCTTCAACTTTTTTTGCCAGTGTGGTTTTGTATTTGAGGTACCTGGATGATCTATTCATTGCATGGAATAGTTCTGAGAATGATTTAGTTGAATTTATTAGTTACATCAATGGTGGTACTGCTTTTCTAAAGTTTACATAGAGTGTGGATGCAGTACAGATATCTTAGCTGGATGTGTTGCTGACTAAAACTGAGGATGTTTTTTTGAAATCAAATATTTTCAGGAAACCTACTTATTCAAATAGTATTTTACATTTCGATAGTAACCATCCTTTTCATGTAAAACGTGGTATTATGAAGGGTCACCTTGTTAGAGCAGCCTGGATGGTCTCTTCTTATGGGGGAGTTTCTTGAGGAATGTGACCGTATGTGTCAAATGTTCATGGATAAGGCATATCCCATAGGGTTAATTAACAACATCAGAAAGGAGGTCATGGACAAGTGGTTAAAAGGGGTTTATAAACCAATTTTGATGAACCCACATGAGAATGGCATGAATCTAGAGGCGTGTTTAACTAGAGGTGAGGTAGACTTTACTTTTGATGGCCAAGAGAAATCCTTTGTGTTCGAGATGGGAAGCTTGTCAGAGAGGTCAGAATTGAATAAACAGGGGAGTGTTTCCTGCCCCTTTGTATCTACTTTTTCAAGTGATAGTGATACTATACAACATATAGTTAATAAAAATTGGACCATTTTAAGAAGTGATCCTAATATGGGGGCTTTTTTTGGTGAACGTCCTGAGTTTGTGTTTAGGAGAGGTAGGAATATCAAAAATATGCTGGAACAGAATAAAGAAGTTAAATCGCTGGGTAAAATGTCATGCTGTGGTATGTGTAATCAATGTAGATATATTTTGTCTATAAATAAGGTCAGAATAAATAATGAGATCAACATTAAAGGGAAATTTAATTGTCACACATGTGGTGTGGTATATGCTGCATTGTGCTCCTCATGTCCAGGCTTTTACGTTGGGAAGACCCAACGGAAATTGAGCCAACGTATATATGAACACTTGTATGAGGTTCGCCACTGTGATGAGAGGAATGCATTATTCAGATATATGAAAAAGTTTTCTGGCCATAATTTCAAATTTGTGGTGTTACAGCAGATCAAGCAGAGGGATAGAGGGGGTCCATGGAAATTGTGGTTGGAAGATAAGGAGACTTGGTGGCAGGTCTTCCTTAATGCCCATGTCCCCCCGGTTCAAATGATGCTATTTCAATCGTAGTAACTTGAAGCTTAGGGTGTTGAATAGATAATATATTTATTTTTAATATTGTCTATATACACGCAAAATTATTTTTTTTATATTTTTTATACAATATATTTTTGTACATGGTATGAATTCATAATTACATTAAATTATGTATTATGTAGACTGATGATTTTTGATGTATTTATGCATATGTGTTGTACATATATACATATATGATAATATACATTTTTTTCAGTGTAATATGAAAGGTTAAAGTTTATAGTATTTTTAAGTCAACTGATTATTTTATATGTTAGTGGTACTTTAATAGTTGACTCTGGGGGTGTGGTCTTTTGTATAAATGCTTAATGTGTCTTAATTCACTTTGTCTGATGAAGTTTGGGCAGTGTACCTTACGAAAGTGCTTACATTGTTATTTTTATTGAGAGATTTTGCAGTAAACAACGTGGTCATTATTTTCAGCTGTGTGGTGTTGAAAATTTTAACATCTTTAACTCTGCCACATCAGCTCAAACTCCTGCCTTTTTGTCAGTGCCACTGTCTCCTACCCATATAACATAGCTGGTCTCACTACCCTCTTGTAGACCTTCCTTTCACTCTTACTGGTACTCGTCTGACACAAATTACTCCTGACACTCTTCTCCACACATTCTTCTCCACCCACTCCATCCAGCCTGTACTCTCTTCTTCACTCACCATTACTTTGAACTATTGATCCCAAGTATTTAAACTCCTCCACCTTCGCCACCTCTACTCCTTGCATCCTCACCATTCCTCTATCCTCCCTCTCATTCACACGCATATATTCTGTCTTAGTCCTGCTGACCTTCATTCCTCTTCTCTCTAGAGCATCTCTCCAGGGTCTCCACCACATGTTCCCTACTCTCACTGCAAATCTCAGTGTCATCTGCAAACATCATAGTCCACGGGGACTCCTGTCTGATCTCGTCTGTCAACCTGTCCATCACCATTGCAAATAAGAAAGGGCTCAGAGCTGATCCTTGATGTAATCCCACCTCCACCTTAAACGCATCCGTCACTCCCCCTGCAGACCTCACCGCTGTCACACTACCCTCATACATATCTTGTACCACTCTTACATACTTCTTTGACACTCCCGACTTCCTCATACAATACCACAACTCCTCTGTAGGCACCCTATCATATGCTTTCTCTAAGTCTACAGAAACACATTGCAACTCCTTTATTTCATTTATCAAATGTATTGTGCTTTATTTTTGTACTTTGAATTTTTAGCCCCTCATCTGTCTCCAGAAATACTGTTTTATGATTGCATCAGTGGTACAAAAGTGTTGGTTGTAGATTTTGTGCACCCCTTTCCACTTCAGAGTAGTTGTTAATGTCTTAAAAGCAGTGGCAGATTTTCATTGTTCAGACATTGGTTCAAATATTTTTACCCTCGAGTCTTATTTTATCCGATTTCAACATTTTGGTTACTGGATCCGACCTTGGCACTCCTCAGAAGCTTTGTATCCAGGGATCCGTCTCCTCTACTCATAATTCTCTCCATTCCTGCAGTACCTCAGAACTCATTTGCTGCTTGTTCCAGAAGGATGTGGTTTTCAAGGGCTGTAACTAGTCAGGAGATGCGTGGTCTTTTTGTCTTTTCTAATCGTGATTACTGTTTCTTATAATTTGTGAGATTCCTTTTTTATATTCTTCCCTTTTGCTATATTTCAATATATTTCCTCCCCTAAAAAAGAAGAAAACAAAACTTTACTCTTCATATCTAGTTTCCTAATTTATGGTTCTGATGAAATAGTGGAGCTGGTTGTTGTGTGTTGAAGAGTTGGCTATTTGGACCAACCTTTATTCTGTTTTAATATGTTTGACAAGGCTGCCGGTTTTAAAAAGTGTTCGTCTTGCAGCTGCAAAGTATCTCTACAGGGCCCTCAATCCTTGTGTGTGAATTACCTGGGGATGGTGCACAAGAACTCTGATTGTGAGCAGTGTGCTTCTTTTGGTTTCAGAGTATTTCAGGGGAATAGAGACAAACTTGCACTAAAGGGTCTTCTTCCTGCCCAAGCTGGGAGATTGGCAACTACTTCAGAATTCTATTCTCTTGCAAAGAAACTGGGTAGAACCAAACCTCCCATGGAAAAGGGGAGAAAAATCTACTGAAAGAGAGAATGGGGAGATAGAAAAACCCAGAAAACCATCACTTGATCATACAGGTCTCCTTGGTCTGTCACCAAAAACACTTAAGCATTTCGATCCAGACTCCACCTCCTACACATTTCTCATTGGAGACTTGAGTCTGTGTGTCATTTATTTTGTCATTTGTTAACAAGGTTAGTCCAGCTGAACCAGAGGCACGATTTCAGTGGAGACCAGAGGAGAAAAGCTCCAGTAGGAAAAAGAAAATATATGTGTGTGTGTGTATATGTATGTATGTATATATGTGTATATATATATATATATATATATATATATATATGTGTGTGTGTGTATACACACACACACACACACATATATATATATATATATGTGTGTGTGTGTGTATACACACACACACATTACAGAGTATACGGTAAAAGTACAAGAATATTACAAGGAATATAAACATAGGTTCATAGGTAGGTACTAGGCTATCTGCCCGAAGGCATTTATAAGCCTAGCCGGAATGTGTTGGCTTTCGCCGCCCCCTTAGATTAGTTCACTATGCCTCTGTCCAGCAGAGCTATTGAAGTGATCCCCGGGGTAAACTTGGTTTCCCATCCACTCGTCAAGGTTTCTCTTGAAGAGGGTTAGCGAGGAGCTCTGCCTAATGTAGATTGTAATCTTGTTCCAGAGCATGGGAAGTCTCTGGAACAGGAATCTATCCCTCCAGAACGTCCTATTTATTGTTGTGGTGAGGTTTAGATCCCTGGAGTGTGTGGCTTGAGGGGATATGGGTTTTTTTAGGTGGAGCATGTCTGTCATTTCTGGGTTGGACATGGCCTTGTATGCCAGGCAGAGATCACCTCGGAGTAGCCGGTATGCAACCGAGTACAGCTGGAGTTCAGTCGAGCTGCATAGGGCATCTGCTTGAGGCCAGTGATCCTCTTGGTGAGGTACTTCTGTGGTCTTTCCAGTTGCAGGTGTCTTGTAAGGTACATCCCAAATGGGACATTGTACTCTCTGATGGGTCTGATGAGTGATGCGTAGATGGGCCCAATAACCTTTTTCGATCTGGATGCAAACTCTTTTGTGATTAGGCTGGCCACACAGGATTTTCAAACCACTTTGGCAATGTGATTATCAAAGGAGAGGTTACTATCTACCAGATCCCTTCTTACGTCTTCTGTATTTAGGGGGCTACCACCTATGTGATAGTTTGTGGGTACTTTGTTTTTTCCATAGGCGATGACTATGCACTTTTTGGCATTTAGCTTGAGGCCATGGTTTTGACACCAGGTGTTTGTCTCCGTGAGACCCTTTTGAAGGATGTCTGTCGGCCAGAGAGTCAGTTATAGCCCCTAGTTTGCAGTCATCTATGAACTTGGTCCGCCATAGTCCTTCTGTGCTTGCCTGTACCTCTGAGAAGTATATGCCAAACAGGAGGGGTCCTAGGACTGTGCCCTGGGGAATGCCACTTGTAACCGGTTTAGAGTCAGACCTAGCTCCCCGCAACTCTTGCTATGTGGGTTCTGTCCGTGAGCCAGTTGCCAATTCATCTCATGATATGTAGGGGTTTTTGTTTAGGCTGGTGAGCTTGTCTATAATACCCGAGTGGGGAATGGTGTCGAAGGCCTTTGCGAGGTTGTAGGTAGGCTGTGTGGGCCACCTTTCCCTCATCTATAGCCTTGGTAACTCTCAAAGAAGTCCACCAGGTTTAGGAGGCATGATCTGCCGTTAAAGCCAAACTGGGTGGGGTCCAGTGTTTGGAGATTCCCAATGTCTCTGTTAATAAGATCCATGATGATGCGCTCCATAGCTTTGCAGACCAAGCTAGTCAGGCTTATAGGACGATAGTTCCCACGGTCCATTGTGGCTCCACCTTTGTGGAGCGGAATAACCGTTGCCGTGCACCACTCTGTGGGCACATAGCCTGTGGAGAGGCTGAGTTTAAGCAGTGTATTTAGGTGAGGGGTTAGTTCATCTTTGAGCTCATGTAGGATGCACCCTGGGACACCGTTCGGTCCCATTGATGCTGTGTTTTTGGCTTTGGAGAGGGCTGTTGTAAGCGGTCTGTGATTTCAGAGGTACTACATTCCTCTGGTATAGTTATGGGCCCTTTTGGGGGTGGGGGGTGAAGTTTGCACTGAACCTGTCAGCCAGGATGTTGGCTATATCGGTCGGTTCAGTGTATTTTGTGCCATTCTGCACTAACTCCGAGCAGATCTGAGAATTGCCACTTAGATTCTTTACATAGCTAAAGAATGCCTTGTGGTTATCTTTGGAGTCCATGGCAATTTTTCTTTCTAAGCTAGCCTTGGATGATTTTATGAGGAAACATAGTATGTGATAGTGTTCAATCTCACCGTTTGTTCTTACACATGGGTTCGGAGCCGATCCTCGGCTCCGTGCCGGCCTCTTGCAAGCTCTGCATCGAGAAGAAGCTCGAGACAATCTAATACCCACAATCCCCCTCTGCCTTTACCTCAGATCTAGTTTGCCGCTGCTGCATTCGCATCGTTGGGAGCTAGCTCGAGGGTTTTCTAAGCTAAGATATAACTTTTTGTTGTATTTTACTGAGAATTTTATTTAACTTAATATTGTTAGTATTACCTGGTGTGATTGTGTTCTGGTTCCGTAGTTCTTTGGTACCGTTAACCCTTTTATCGGTATTTTTGTACCGGGGCCTACACCCTTACCATATACTGCTATATTGAGTCAAATTTACCTGTTTGTGACTAACCGGATTTGACATTTACCTGATTGTGACATTTACCTGATTGTGACTATTTTACCCGGATTTGACTGTGTTTTGTTTCTAGACTTGTTTATTACCTACAATGTCGGAGAAGGCAAAGTCTGGTTTCAAGCGTTGTCAGTGTGGCCAAAAAATGTCGGTCACTGACAACCATAGTTCCTGTGTCTACTGTCTTGGCCCTCTCCACTTACAAGAGGATTGCTCCATTTGTCACTCTTTCAGTGGGAGGGTCATGACAGATAGGCGCAGGAAACTAATGGACAGGGGTCTGTTGAAACCAGCTTTCCAAGAGGCTTTGGATGCTTCTGACCAGGCATGAAGTCCTCTAAGGAATCGAAGACATCGGAGCCCAAGTCATCGGCTCCGAGCTCTTCTTCAAAGGTTAGATCACCGGTTCCACAGACTTGGGGCCGAGTGTTCAACTGGTGTCGGTTCCAGAGCCTCGAGTCTTGGAACCGGTGATGGAGCTCCCTCCTTCGGCCATATTGAGGTCGGCTCCGTCTTCGGTTCCTTCGACCCGTTCCTCCTCTAAACTTTCGGATGTCGATGTGGATCGTGTGGTGCAGAAGCTGCTGGAGCATTCGGCCCTCTCTAAACTTATTTCGGTTTCCACCCAGCTGGTGTCGAAACTTGAAGGCCTTCCTGTATCTCCATCCATTCCTCCTCCGAGACCGATTCAGTCTTCGGAGCCGGAAGAGGCTGATCTGCTGATTGTGGAGCCCTCGGGTCCAGAACCGTCCTTTTCTCGGTCTGTTCCCTTCACCTCGACTCCGTCGGACCCGGTACCGGAGTCTCGGAGCCGACGGTCTGTTCTTGGTTCCGGGGCCGAGAGTCGAACCGACGTGTCGGTTCCGACTCTCCCCCTCGGGGCCTCGGCACGGATCGATTCGGCTCCGTCCTCGGGGTCGATGCCTTCAATGCCCGTGTCGGGATTCTTCCCATTTCTTCGGAGCCGGGAGATTCTTCGATGCGGGACCCGGGAGCGTTCGACCTGATGAGGAAGGTGTTGTCTACCCAGACAACCACATCAGTGGAAGCAGTTTCTCCTCCCCATAAAGGGCCTTTGTCTTCATCTGCACCCACGGCCACATCCAAGCGCCGGGCTCCAGTGTCCCAGCCACCCCTGGAGGGTGCCCTCTCTCCCTCCGAGGCCTCTTCGGATGCTCCCACGAGGAAGTCCCTAGGAAGAGACTGTGTAAGAGGAGACACTTGGATTCTCCACAAGAATCCATAACATCTGATACTGACTTAGATGAGTCAGAAGGGTCCCCTAAGTCACCTTCAGAAGATGTCTCTTTTCAGACATTTTGGAGATCCTGAAGCAGAGAGGTGACTGGCAGTCCCTTCCCCTTCTGAGGATGAGTCAGTTCTGCTGAAGGCATTTGGTGCTCGCCCTTCCTCCTCCTGGGTCACTCCGCCCTTGACGAACTAATGGAACTTATTGCTCAAGGGCGTGGAGGCTCCTGACACAGTGGAACCTGTTCCTAGGAAACCAACAAGTACATCACAGCACCTCAGGATAAGTCCTACCTTACTAAAGGAGTTCCAGTAGACGCTATGGTGGTGGCTGCAGCCACGAAAAGGAGATGTCGGAGTCTTCTTCGTCTGTCCATCCGCCTAATAAAGATTCTAGGACGATGGATAGATATGGGAAGCGCATTTTAGTTCAGCGGCTTTTTCCATGCGGTCCCTGAACTATTTGACCCATTTTACACGTCTGCAGAGGGATCTAGTCAAAGAGTTGGGAGATACCCTCCAGGGTTCTACAGATGCAGCTGTCTCAGAGAAAGTGACAGCGCAACTTAATACCCTAACATCGATTGTTAACTCGTCCATGAGGCTGATTTCCTCATGGCCGAAGGTTCGAGTAGGGCAGCAGCTTCAGCGATTGCTCTTCGTAGACAATCCTGGATGCGCCTATGCTCCTTTGGAAGCCTTCAAGTCTTCCTTTACAAACGCCCCATTTGACGGTGCCACTCTTTTTGGCCCCAAGGTAAAGGAGACCCTTACCGGTGTGAACAAGAGGGAAAGACTCTGTCTGCTGTCGGAGTCCGTTTTCCACCCCAACCAGACCGTACCCCAAAGGGCAACGCGGTGGGAAAATGTGGTTTCGGAAACAAAATCAAGGGTCTTTCCCGGGCACACAGGGTGATGCCCCCTCTAGAGGCAGAGGAGGGGGCAGAGGTGGAAGACGCCGCCTGGCGGCAGAGGGGTCCGCAACATCAAGGTGACAGGGATACACTCCTGGTAAACCTTTCCAGCACTCCTGAGAGGAGGCCCGACTGTCCTGCTCTGGAGGCAGTCGGGGTCGCTAGCCTTTTACCCTCAGGCCTGGCAAGATATAACTACAAGACAATTGGGTAAAAAGCGTAGTTACCAGAGGTTACACCATACCCTTTCTATCTTATCCCATTCCAAAGAAAAGACTCCCAGATGTACCGCCCCATCTGCGAGAGCCAGCAGCTTTGGAAATTTCAAAGTTGTTAGACAAAAGAGTCATCCAGCCAGTCCCAGCGGACCAGCAAGGATTCGGGACTTACTCAAGGTTCTTTTTAGTTCCAAAGAAAACAGGGGACTGGAGGCCCATTCTAGACCTGAGTTACCACAATACTTTCGTCAAGAAAGAAAAGTTCCGAATGGTCACGCTTCAGTCGATCCTTCCATTTCTACAGAAGGACGAGTGGATGTGCTCAATAGATCTAGAGGATGCATACTACCACATCAAAATGGCCAGGGCATCCAGAGATCATTTGCACTTCCGGCTGGGAGCCAGTCACTTTCAATTTCGAGCCCTGCCCTTTGGTCTGACCTCAGCCCCCAGGGTCTTCACCAAATGCATGGCAGTGGTAGCGTCTCACTTGAGACGTCAGGGATTCCAGGTGTTTCCGTATCTGGACGACTGGCTCCTTTCAGCCACCACACGGCCAACTACTGCAGGCCAGAGACTATGTTCTTCAACTGTGTGTTCACCTAGGGATCTCCGTAAATTTCGGAAAATCCTTACTTCAGCCATCACAAAATATCTTGTTCATAGGAGCAGAGTTAAACACACGGCAATTAATTCTGAGGCTTCCCACAGAAAGGATAGTATCGCTGCAGACTCACATACGTCTTCTGCTCTTGTCAAGGAAATCTCCTGCAAAACTAGTTCTGAAGGTGTTGGGCCTCATGTCAGCCTCCCTTATTGCAATTCCCCTGGGAAGGCTGCACATGAGAGTTCTACAATGGCTACTGTTTGCTCAATGGTCATTTCAACAGCTACCTCTAACACACGAGATTCTCATAACAAAGACTTGCAAAACAGACCTAAACTGGTGGCTCCAAACGTGCAACCTTTCCCAGGGGAGGCCGTTTGTGCTACCCACGCCTACAGTTACGGTGACCACGGACGCTTCCCTGATAGGGTGGGGGGGCATCTTTCAGGGACAGACAGTCCAAGGCGAATGGACCAATTTGGAGTACAATCTGCACATCAATGTACTAGAGTTGAGGGCAGTGTTTCTAGCGTTGCAACACTTTGCTCCCCTTCTTCCTCTAGGGACTATTGCAGTTCAGACGGACAACATGTCGGTAGTCTGGTACATAAACAAACAAGGGGGAACCAGGTCCTATCAACTATGCAGAGAGGCCATGAGAATTTGGCAGTGGGCAGAGTCCACGGGTCGCTTTCTAATAGCAGCGCACATCCCGGGGTCATCCAACGTCATAGCCGACAGGCTGAGCAGAGCAATTCTGCTACCACACGAGTGGTCTCTGAAACAGTCAGTGGCGAAAAGGATTTTTCGCACATGGGGCCAGCCTTCCTGCGACCTGTTTGCGTCTCCAATGAACGCCAAATGCAGGAGCTACTTTGCCCTGTTATCCCCTCCAGGGGAAGTCCCCAGGGACGCACTGGTTCTGATTGGCCCCGGGACTCCTGTACGCATTTCCTCCATTTCCTCTGATACCGAAATTTCTCCAGAAAGCCAGGAACCTTCACAGGACGATAATTCTCATTGCTCCATTCTGGCCTCGTCAAATTTGGTTTCCCTCCCTGAAAACTCACTGCATTCGGGGACCCTGGATTCTGGACCCAGAGCCGGATCTGTTGACTCACTCGTCAGGGGTTCCCCATCCCGCTCCTGTCACTCCATCTAGCAGCTTGGCTGCTCCAATTCCCAACTTAGCCAGGTCTGATCTCTTGTCACCAGCAGTTCAGAATATATTAGTGGCTTCGCATAAGGCTTCCACTACTAAAACATATACTAGCAAATGGAAACGGTTTGTATTCTGGGAATACACACCACGTTGATCCTTTACAGCTCCTTTGAATAGGATTTTAGAGTTCTTGACAGACTTATTTCATCAGGGTGCTTCTCCTGCTACTCTAAGAGTTCAATTGGCTGCCATTTCAATTTCCATGTGGAAGAGTGTGGAGCTCCTATCATGGCTCACAGACTTTGTAAAGCCTTCTTAAAAGGAGTTTTTCATATTAGACCTCCGGTCAGATCTCCTACGTCACCTTGGAGTCTAAACTTGTTACTATCTAAATTAATGTTGCCCCCTTTGAACCTGCCTCTTCTTGCCCATTAAAATTTTTGTCCTGGAAGACTCTCTTTCTGGTAGCCATTACTTCTGCTAGGCAGTGTCTGAACTTCAGGCTCTCTCCATCAAGCACCCTTATCTAATCTTTCACTCTGACAGAGTTTCTCTTCACCAATTCATCCTTCCTCCCTAAAGTGTGTTCTATTAACAACATTAATCAGTCCATTGAATTACCCACTTTCTTCAAAAACCACTCCAACAAAATGGAGTATATGTTGCACAAATTGGATGTTCACAGACAGCTAAGGTTTTATTTGGATAGAACAAAAGATCACAGGAAAACAGATCAACTCTTTGTGGCTTTTGCTGATAGCAGGAAAGGACTTGCAGTTACCAAAAGAACTCTTTCAAAGTGGTTATCTGATTGTATAATCTATGTATACGATTCTGCAAATCAACCCCTTCTAAACAAACCCAAGGGACATTCCACAAGATCAATATCTACGTCTTTGGCTCATGCAGCTCGCCTACCTCTGGATGCTATTTGTGCGGCTGCTACCTGGTCTAAGCCACATACATTTATTTCTCATTATAAAGTAGATAAGGTTTCTAGGGACAGAGCAACCTTTGGTTCCACTGTGCTCAAGAACGCCCTCCCGTGAGTTCCTCAGGATTTAGGAGCTAGGGACGCTACCCATGTGTAAGAACAAACGGCGAGATTGAACACTATCACATATAGAAGTTATGTACTTACCATAACGTTCCATGTGGAGTGTTCATCTCGCCTTTGTTCTTACAGTCCCACCCTCTCACCCTTAGGAGGAACGTTCTTTGATGCCTGGCCAGAAGCATTTTTACTACTGTCTTTATTCTCTGTACATAGTTGGTATACACATATACTATATGTGTCTGTTCTGTATGTATAGATGTATGGCATGAATGTACTGTTATGTAGATTGGTTTGCTTGCAAACTAGATCTGAGGTAAAGGCAGAGGGGGATTGTGGGTATTAGATTGTCTCGAGCTTCTTCTCGATGCAGAGCTTGCAAGAGGCCGGCACAGAGCCGAGGATCGGCTCCGAACCCATGTGTAAGAACAAAGGCGAGATGAACACTCCACATGGAACGTTATGGTAAGTACATAACTTCTATTTCTTGCTGATACCGATCAGGGATGTCTTCCCTTCTTGGGATTTTACTCTTTTCTGTACTAGTTTCCTCCTATTATATAGCTTGTTTATGGCACGGGTCCACCAGACTGGTTTCCTTTTCTTGGAAGAGTGAGTCTTGGTTTTGTTTGGGATAGCACGATCTGTGCATTCTTGTAGGTGCCCGTAGAGTGCAGTAGTAAAGGATTTTGCAGCTTGGACAGCGTTATCCTTTAGCATGGGGGGCTTTGAAACTTCCCACCTCGGTCTTAAGTAATGTGAAGTTTGCTTTTGAAAAGGTTTTCACAGTGGTTTCTTTGACCGGGAGTGGTGGTGGAATGTGGATATCCAGAGTGATTAGTTTATTGTCAGATCTAACCAGCAAGGGGTTGACCTCCGGTGTGGAACACCGGTCGCCCTTGTTGGTGATGACCAGGTCTAATATGTTGTCACCTCTGGTGAGGGTGTTGACCAGTTGATCCAGGGCATTTGAGTTTATACATTCTAGGAAATGTTGGGCAAGGGAGTTTGTACTTGAGTAGCTCTCCCAGTTAAAGTTTGGGTAATTGAAATAACCCAATATCAGAGTGTTTGGTAGGACCTTTGTTTCCCAGTGTTTCCAGGAATGCAGAGTGGAGGTCCTGGGACATGGTGGGTGATCTGTAGCAAGCTATAATTTGAATAGCAGTTTTGCCAGTTTAGTTGCATGTGGATGATGCATTAACAAGCAAGAACAAATAGCATTGAAAGCAAGAGGAATTACATAGTTATATTATTGAAAATATTTACAGTAACAGCTGTTGATGTGAAACAAAAAAGATGTATAAATAAATACAGAAATAATCACCTGAGTGATGTACAGGAATTAGGCCTTGCTAATAAGTTATGGAATTACATCAGCCCAGAGCTAGATAAGTAATAAAAGCATGAATAGCATTTCAGTTGGTTACAGTAAAGTCTTGGAAGGCAGAGTAATGAATGGTACAAGAGAGGTGGGGGTATTGCGTAGGATCTCACCATGCGCAGGAACTAGAATTAAGAAGGATTTTTTTTAGTTCAGTTCTGAAATGGGTTGAACAGTTGATAGGAATATTTGGTGGGAGGTTGTTCCAGGCTTGGGGCACTGTGGTATACCAGTGCTTTTGTTGGTTTTATAAATATTAAGGAGGTGTTGATCTGAGCTGCGCAGAGTTTGAGGGGGAGTAGAGAGATACGAGAGAAGAGAGAGCAGGGTGTTCTGACGGTTTAACTAAGGTGCAAGTGAACTGCAGCTGAGTAAGATGAAGTTCGTGGAACTCAAGCCATTGCAGCTGTTTTAGGTCAAGACAGTGATAGGAGTTATATGGTTAATTACTGCCAAATTGAGCAGTGCTTTTACAAGTTTCCTCCAGTTTGGTTATTAGGGTAAATTGTAGAAATGTGAGTATGGGAGAGCCGTAAAGAAGACTGGGTAGGAGGAAAGCCTGAGCCAGAATGGGTTTGGAGTTAAAGGCAGGAATTTTTTTGTTTCTGTAGGTAAGACCTATTTTTTTATTTGTCTTTTTGACAACATGGAGGTCATTCACCTTTCCTGCATGTGAGGGGTTCTCGACCAGCAGACATGGCTTCATTATGCAGTCTTCTAATTGTCAAGGAGTCTTAAAGAAGCAGACCTTAACAGGATTATGTGGAGGTTCCTTTGGAGGCAGATTCAACTGGGGGTCCTCACGGCACCAACCCTTTTGGGAGCTGGTGCGGTCATAGCTGCCCCTCCATTGTTTTTTCCCATTCTAGTCTGACCTTTGGATCTAAAGCCTGCAGGGCTGAGCCTTCGTGCCACAGCATAGATGTTGGAGCATACAGCTTTTTGACTTCAGTTCCAGTTTTCCTAAACTCTCTCTGACATTGGTATTGTCAGATCAAGACAAGTGTCTGAGCAGAAGCCTTAGAATGGATGCTCGAGGGATGGGTTGACTGAAGTTTTGGGATCAGTCCCTTTCCCTCTGTGCCTCAGCACTGGGTAGATTGGCAGTGTTGGCCTTGGAGCCAGGGTGGAGCAAAGAATGGTCCCTCCTGTCCCTTTTTTGTATTGGATTGCTGCTTTAGCACCGATTGTGTTTTCTGTGTTCATAGCACTCAAAAGGGTTCTCTGCAGTCTAAGAGAAAGAGGTGTCTCGTGCTGTGCTTCATTCCAGCCTCCATTGTATCCTGTGTCTGAAAACTTTTAACCTGGTTGACTAGGACAGTAAGCCTCTTTCAGTCTCTGAGGTGCTCACCACGCATTCCAAGCACATTCAAAACTGCCATATAGCTGAAACACCTGATGTCCTTAAAGGGTCATTTGCATATATCACATGAAGTCCTTCTATTCCCTTGTTGCAGTATTCATACTGTGGGATTTCTAGCCCCCAGGCGACCCGACGTCGGCTCCTGTACAAAAACTTTAGCCTGACTGCCGTAGGTGCATGGGATGTCACACATAGGTCCATATACCATGGAGTATAAATGTGACGTTGGCATGCACAGACCTCAGAACCTTTCAGCCGCAGATGATTCCTTCGAGCTTCACTCCTATGTCCGAAGACTTCTAAAAGATAAGTACCTTGTTGGGGTTTGCCTGTTCATACTTACATAAGCTTTAGCTTGGATGCTGTAGTTGTTTTCTCTAGCTGATGTCAAAGAAAAAGAATAAATGTAGTTGCGGACACCAGATTCTGCACAAAGACTCCCGTGATTGCTGTGTCTTTTGCTTAGGTAAAGAGCACGACCATAAGGCCTGCTCTGTTTGCCATTCCTTTGTACCCGAGACCTTGCACAGTCATCTGGCCGAGTTAAATCTGTTTCTAGAGAACCAGAGGCTTAAACATCTCACACTTAGGATGGATCCAGAGTTGGCCGACCAAGCCGAACAACCTTGGAAGAAGGCCAAGGTTTGCAGGCCTTTTCCAGACACCGCTCCACCTTCGGATGTTCTGCCGACTACTATTCTAGGGGCCAAGGGACACCCGATTTCTCCAGTTATGACAGCTCCTTTGGATGAGGCCATGTCAGTACCTCATGGAAAGCATGTCAGCGAAGTTAAGATGTCGGGCTTAACAGACGTTGAGGAGGAACCATTGCTTGACCGGCCAACCGAGGCTTCTCCAACAGTGCAGGGCTCCGTTTCCCTTCCTACCATGGATGCACACTTCTACTAAAAGGAAGCAGAAAACAAAATACTTGAGACTTGCGCCTCAAGCAGTCCCAGACTGTGAATCCTTAACTGCTTCTTTGATGCAGTCCTTTATGGCACTTAGGCCTACAGGCCCGACTCCCACTAGCATCCCTGTGTGGAGTCCCTAGGCCGGCCTCTGCCTCCTCCCTGCCCTTAACCTCTACTCAGCAAGCAGTTACTCAGAAAGATTCAGACCAGTCTTATCCTCCTCTGAGGAGTCTGTCTCCTGTCCCTCTCAGATTGCCTCTCCCATAGACTATTACTCACCTGAAGAGGACTCCATTGAAGTTGACTCCCCACCTGAGAACTTATCATTTGTGGAGACTGTTTCAAAAATGAGAGTATTTCAAGTGAGATAATTCTTTAGTCTCTGAAACCCAGAAGAGATGCTTTAAGTTTCTACAGCTTGACTCTCCTTCACCTTCAGCCATCCCTCCAGTACTTCCAGCTTTCTTGGATGCCTTCTCTTCTGATGTTCTTCGTGTTTCACTGTTGCATTCATTACATTTGGTTTGTCTGCCTGCAGTTAGCCCTCAGCTGGCCTGAATACCAGAGTCTTGGATTTCTGCGTCGGATGCTCTTTTTCTTTCATGATGTCAGGTCGTCAGGGGTATAAAACATGCAGCCAATGCCATTACATCAGTCTTTCTTGCCACGTGGTGCCCAAAGCAGAAGCAGTTCACAAGTGCCGGTCGGCCGACTCCTGAAATTTTCATTTTCGAGTTTCAGAACTCAGAAGGGGGTCCTTTTTCTTGCTCTTAACTGATGTCAGTAAAAGCTAATAATTGTCTTACCTGTGGAAAGCAAATGCCTCATAAAGATTTTCATTTGTAATGCATTTCTTGCTTAAGCCCAGACCACGACTTCCCTCCCTGTTGGTTTTGTGCCTTATTCAACCACTGAACTATTCGTCGCTGTCAATTTTTGCAGCAAATTATTTTGGTACTCAACTATCCAGAAATGGCTTCGGTAAGCCATCTGACTACTAATATTCTGAAAAAAACGTAAGGATAAAGACAGACCGCATAGGTCCAAAACTGCCGATGACGCTTCTGTTAAGCAAGTCGCAAGTTCACCGGTACTCAGTGAGGCGCTTTCGCAGCCCCTGATACCTGCTACTTCAGATTTGCAGGCCACTACTGAGACCCATTTGGAGTCCGGTATGCTGCGAGATGCTTCAACTATGGAAACTGCGGATGTCTCTATCTTAGGTCCAGAGCCGCTGTGCAGGCACTGGCTTCTGAGAGTGTATTCAGGCCTACAGACTTGCATTCTAAACCAACGCCATCTTCTTCATCCAGGCCTAAAACTCGACCCATGCCTAGAAAACAGATGTCCAAACTGCGTGGTCAGGCCCATATGTCTAAAAAGCAAATGCTTAGAATCTGAAGACCTTATTAGTTTATTTAGGGGAAGCCAGCCTTCCCCCTCTAAGAGACCTAGAACAGATTATCCTTCTGATTCTTCTGATCAGGATTCTGCTATTTCTGTTTCTTTTGATTACCAGGATTTTCCCTTATATTCTGATGCAGAGGATTCCATTCCCTCTTCTTACCGTCCAGAAGATTTTTCTTTTGGTGAAACCTTGCACACTCTTGGGGAGCATTTCCACTGGGAAAGCCAAGATTTCTCTGACTCCAAAAAGAGGCTTAGAGAATTCTTATTCCTTCCATAGCACAGGCCTTTAGCTATCCCTCCTGTTCTTGACATTGTAGATGATGATGCTTTCTTGGAATCTAGCCTGTCCCCAGACACTTTACCTCCAGCTCCCAGAAAACCTGACTGGTATTAGAGTACCTGACTCTCTCAAGTTCCTCTTCAAGAATCCTACTGCGGATCCAGAGACCATTTCCCAAAGACCAAAGGGCATTAAGGCTACTGCTGCCAAAAATCCTACCCCTTCTGATAAAGATTCTAGAGCCTTGGAGAGATGGGGTATGGTATACACTTCTGCTACTTTGGCCATTAAGGCTTTAAATTGCCAGTTTCATATGTTAAAGTAACAGCAGCATATTATGGGACTACTTAAACAGAAAATTATTTTGATTCCTGACTGTGCTGAACACAAAGAATTACAGGATTAAATGCATTCTGCTGACAAGTTGGTAAACATACTTTGCAATGTGGTTTTGATTCTTTAGAAGCATCTTGTAGGGCTGCTGTCACTGGGTCTGTACTTGGAAGGCATGCTTGGCTTAAGGAGCAAAACTTGCCATATCATGTTAAAACTAAATTACTGGGTGCTCCCTTAAACCAAGACTGCCTGTTTGGCAACAAAGCAGAAGTCCTCAAAAAGATGGAGGAAAAAGCTAAATCTATGCAAACTGTTAGATTTCCTACAAGTACAGCCTCCCAGATTTAGTAGGCATTGGCCTTCAAAGAATTGGTCCTTTCCAGCCTCTTTCAGGCCCTCTCAGTCCAAACCCAGGAACAGCAGACCACCTAGGTTACAATCTCAGGCTATGCACAGGCCTAAGCATTGGGGGGGCTTCCACTTAAGCAGGAAGTAGTAAGACTCCTTCCTACGGAAAAATGGCACAATGATTTAACCTTAACTCTTCCAAGCCCTCCCCAACTGCCTGCTCCCTTGGGGGAAAGATCGCCCTGCATGCAAAAAACTGGGAACGCATTACCCACGACAAATGGGTTTTAAATATAGTATCTGTTGTTGTTAATCCTCATTCACCCCTTACGTATAGGTATCTGTTCCGACGTCTGAACCGAGTCGGCCATCTTCCAAGCTCGCATCAGCTACAAACTCTCGAGCTAAAGAATTCCCCTCTCCCTGTTACCTCAGATTTCGTTTGCCATGTCTCCATTCAGTCGTGTCAAGCTACTTCTCTTGAGCGAAATATAATATTTTGTTGTCATACTAGTCTAAAACAACTTTTTCTCTCAGAAAAGTTTCTGAATTGTTTTCTCTTACCTTATCGCATTTAGCGACTATCCCTTCTTAAAATTTTTGCAATCATTTTTACCACGAGGTATTTTCTTCTATACCATCGTTGGTAGACCACTTTCTTCATTACCTTCGGTTATTTCTTGTATCATTGCTGGTATTCTTTCTAATTTCCTTCTTTCCTTTCATGGCAGATAAAAAAGTTAGTCCAGGATTTAAGAGATGTTCAGATTGTGGGCATTAATTATCTACTTCAGATGCACATTCTCTGTGTGTCTATTGCTTGGGTGTGCCTCATTTATCAGTTGGTCTGCCCTGTGGAATTTGTAAGAACTTTTCTAACAGAACGTTGATAGAGAGGATAAATAAGTTGTTACTGAAGGGATTACTCAAATCTCCCTTTTCAGAGGCTATTTCTGGGTCAGAGGCTTCAACCCCTCCAAGATCCCATAAGAAAAAGACTGGTAATAATTCAAAGGCCAAATCTCTTCCTTTGTCCCCGGCTGGGGACTCCCACCAACCGAGACTGAAGAAGGCTAAGCTTTCTACTTTGGATCTGACTGTTTTTGGCTCTAGCGCTTTTGGTGCCTAGACCTTCGGCACCGAGGCCATCGGTGCCATCTGTGATTTCGGCACCGACTAGAGTGCCCTTTACCGTATCTGTACCCAGGGGCTCCTCGGTTCAGACCTCTCTACCAGCACCCAACTATCCAGTCGGCACAGACTGTAACCACATTGGCTCCCAGCGCCTTACCTAGAACCAACAACTCGGTTATTGACACCGATTTTTTGGTCCCAGCCTCTGCACCTACAACCACTTCGGCACCGACCTTATTGTTGGTGCAGACCATGACTTCGGCACTGATGATTTCCTTGGTGCAGGGACCTGTAGTTCAGTCTCTTACGGCTCTGTTGTTTTCAGTGCAGACTGGTGAGGTGGGCACCGAGCTTGTCCCATTTGTGGATAGACCTGACTCTCCCTCAGCTGTGTCAGTGAAATCCACTAGAAGCCTCTCTGAACGTGATGTGTTGTCTTGTGGATCAAGTGCTTTTGGCCAGAGGTATCCCACCCCCCAGGACCTATCCTTCCTTGGGAGGTGATCACCCTTTGCCAAAGACCCCCTACTTATTCTCCTCTTTCACTGCCTTTGAAGCCCCTTGATATAGCACAGTCTTCCCTCTCTACGGTTCCCTTTATGGACCTCACTAAGGAACCGCAGTTGCCTTCATGGCAGGAGAGTTTTGCAAAGAGCCAGGATGTCAGCTGTGGCGTATGTAATTTGGTGTTTCGCAGCCATCCAGGGACTCAGAGTCGGCAGGCTGAGCCACTTAGGGGAGGGGTGACCCCTGTCTTGGACACTCACCCCTCTTCAGGTGGACCGGCCTTCCAACTAATGGAGAAGGCTTTGGTGTCTGCTGGCGATACTGTGCTGTCAATCTTCCCCACCCTCCTCCTGACCGCAATGTACACAAGTCGCTCCTAGTGGACACCGGGCTCAAGGGCCTTAGGATATACTCCCACAGGAAACCCCTTTTGCGTTGTCTTCCCCAGCTTCTCCCTCTGAGGAAGTTCATCGGAAAAGCTTGTGCAAGAGGAAGCACATGGACTCCACAGGAGTCCCTTACTGAAGACAGACTTTGATGATGGGGAAGGGTGCCTTCGCTCACCCTCTGAGGTATCCTTTGGTGATATCCTCGAAATCCTTAAACAGAGAGGTGCTTTGGAAGCCCTCTAACCTGACCTCTGAAGAGTCTGTGTTCCTGCAGGCCTTTTGCACCCGGACCCCTACCTCCTGGGTTACTCCACCTGCCAACAAACTAGTCCAGCTCATTGTGCAGCGTGTGTGGAAGGCTCCTGACACCGTTGAGGCCATTCCCCAGAGGCCAGATAAAATTTTGTCCCCTCCTGCTACTGACCCCCATTGGTCCAAAGGTCTTCCTGTAGATGCTGTAGTGGTGGCAGCCATGACCAAGAAGGACCTGGCGGAAGAAGAAAGCCAGACTGTCCATCCGCCCAACAGAGTCACGGGTTCTGGACAGAATAGGGAAGCATACTTTTGCAATCGGGTCCTGAATTATAATGCACAATTTACCAGGCTTCAAAGGGACTCAGTATCTGAGCTGTCTGAAACTTTGGCTGGTGCCGTGTCTGATGAGGTCCATGACAAAGTGGCCTCTCAGCTGGCTACCATTGAATCAATATTAAACTCCTCCATGCGCCTGATATCTCACGCATCAGAAGGAGCAACTAGAGCAGCAAGTTCAGGAATTGTTTTGAGACTGCACGCCTGGATGCGCTTATGCAATTTCGCGGAACCCTTCAAGGCTTCCTTTCTCAATGTTCCCATTGAAGCCTCTTCATTGTTTGGACCCAAGGTTAAAAGCACACTGACCAGATGTGAACAGGATGGTAAGACCCTTTCTGCCGTGGGTGTTCGATATTCTTCCCCTCAACATGCTTTCTCCAGAAATCAAAAGAGTGGGAAGATATGGTACAAAAAGTCTCCGGGTCCTTTCCGTGATACACAGGCCGAGTTCTCCCCTAGAGGCAGAGGAAGAAACTCACAGAGAAGATGTCCTTTACAGGGCAGAGGGGGTCCACGTAACCAAGGATCTGATATTGTTAATTCTTGTTCATTCCTTACATATGGGTATCGGTTCCGAGCTCGGAACTGAGCAGGCCATTTTCCAAGCTCGCTTCAGCTTCAAACTCTCGAGCTAAACTCTTACCCACAATTCCCCTCTCCCTGTTACCTCAGATTTCGTTTGCCACATTGCCATCCAGTCGTGTCAAGCTACTTCTCTTGAGCTAAGTTCAGTCAATTGCTGTTTAATTGCTTTACAAATTAACTTTTCTGTCAGAAAAGTTGATATTTTATTGTCTCTTGCCCTATCGCATCTAGCGTTCATAATTTCCTCTGTTTTTTTCTGTCCTTTACTTACCCTTTTTACAGCGAGGTAATTTCTCCTTACCATCTTTGGTAATACCTTCAGGTACTCTCTTGTACCATCGTTGGTACTTTTCTATTTGTTAATGTGGCAGATAAAAAGGGTAGTCCGGGGTTTAAGCAGTGTTATGATTGTGGACACAAACTGCCTACTTCTGATGCACGCTCTCTATGTGTTTATTGTTTGGGAGCGTAACATTTATCTGTTGAACCACCTTGTACTATATGTGAAAACTTTTCTAATAGAACTTTGTTAGAAAGGAAAAATAAGCTTATACTGAAGAGACTTCTAAAAATCCCCCTTTTCAGAGGCTATTTCTGGGTCAGAGGTATCAACCCCTCCTAAAGCCCATAAGAAAATGGATGTTTCTACTAAGACTAAATCCTTGCCTTCGTCCCCGGCTGGGGACTCTCACCAACCAAAATCTAAAAAGGCTAAAATTTTGGCTCCGGAGCTCTCTGTCAGACCCAGTGCTTTCATTGCCCAGACGTTCAGCACTGAGGCCTTCGGCTCCACTAGTAATTTGTCCTCTCCTGCAGCCTTCTTCATATTGGCACCGAGGGGCTCCTCAGTTCAGACCTTTACCACTGTACTGGCACCAACCGTTCAGTCCGCGCAGACCTTGACTGCGTCAGCTCCAAAATCTTCCTCGGAACCGAGGCCTTTATTACTGACTCCAGTTTTGGCACCGATCTCTGTATTGGAGCAGACAATGACATCGGCACCAATGACTTCTTCAGTGCAGACTACAGTAGTTCAGTCTTTCTCGGCACCGTTGTCCTCTGTGTGATCAGATGAGATTGACACCGAGTCTGCCTCTTTTGTGAATAGGCCTGTTTCTCCATCAGTCTCTGTGAAGTCCACTAAAAGTCTTTCTGAACATGATGTGTTGCGTCTTGTGGACCAGGCATTCTTGGCCAGAGGTATTCCACCCCCCAGGAACTATCCTTCCTTGGGCGATGATCACCCATCTCCAAAGACACCTTCTTATTCTCCTCCTTCATTGCCTTTGAAGTCCATAGATATAGTACAGTTTTGCCCTTCTGCGGTTCCCTGTATGGATCTCACTAAGGAACTGCAGTTGCCTTCGTGGCAGGAAAGTTTTGCTATTACCCAGGATGTCAGCTGTGATACGCATAGCTTGCTGCTCCACAGCCATCCAGGGACTCAGAGTTGACAGGCTGAGCCACTTAGGGGAGGAGTGCCCCCTGTCCTTGACATACACTCCTCTCCGGGTGGACCAGCCTTTCAACTGATGGAGAAGGCTTTCGCTGCTGTTGGCGATACCGGGCTGTCTATACCTCCGCCCTCTTCTGGTACACTGGTTTCACAAGTCACACCTAGTGTACACCAGGTGCAAGGGCCTCAGGACATATTCCCTCAGGAATCCCCTTTTTCGTTGTCTTCCCCAGCTTCTCCCGCTGAGGAGGTCCACCAGAAAAGTTTGTGTAAGAGGAAGCACATGGACTCCACAGAGGAGTCTCTCACCGAAGACACAGATTTCGATGAGGGGGAAGGATCCTCTCGGTCACCCTCTGAGGTATCCTTTGGCAATGTCCTTTGAAATCCTGAAATAGAGAGGTGACTGGCAGCTCTCTATTCCAACCCCTGAGGAATCTGTGTTCCTAGGCTTTCCGCATCTGGCCTCCTACCTGCTGGGTTACTCCACCTGCCGATGAACTTGTCAAATTCATCGTGCAGCGTGCTTGGAAGGCCTCTGATACTGTTGAAGCTATTCCCCAGAGGCCAGATAAGATCTTGTCCCCTCCTGCTTCAGATCCCCACTGGTCCAAAAGTCTTCCTGTAGATGCTTTGGTGGTGGCGGCCACAACAAAAAAGGATCTGGCAGAAGAAGAAAGCCAGACTGCCCATCCGCCTAACAGAGTCCCGGGCCCTGCACAGAATAGGGAAGCGCACTTTTGCTTCAGCGACCTTTGCTATCAGGTCCCTGAATTATATGGCACATTTTTACCAGGCTTCAAAGGGATCTAGTTTCTGAGCTGTCTGAAACCTTGGCTGGTGCAGTGTCTGATGAGGTCCATGGCAAAGTGGCCTCTCAGCTGGCCACCATTGAGTCTATATCTAACAACTCTATGCGATTGAGATCTCATGCATCAGAAGGAGCAGCTAGAGGGGCGGGTTCAACTGCGGTCTTGAGACGACACTCCTGGATGTGCTTGTGCAACTTCGCGGAACCTTTCAAGTCTTCCTTTCTCAATGCCCCCATTGAGCCCTCCTCATTGTTTGGGCCCAAAGTTAAAAGCACACTGACCAGATGTGGACAAGACAGTAAGACCGTTTCTGCCGTAGGTGTCTGTTATTTTTCCCCCTCAACGTGCTTTCTCCCAAAACCAAAAGAGTGGAAGATATGGTTCAATAAATCTCGGGGTCCTTTCCGTGACACACAGGCTGAGTTTTCCCCCAGAGGCAGTGGGGGAAACTCACAAGGAAGACTCTCCTTTTGGGGAATAGGGGGACCGCGTAACCAGGGTTCCAGGGATTCTTTCCCTGTCAATCCTAGCAGCGCTCCTGAAGAGCGGCCCAACTCCTTTCTTCTGGAGGTGGTTGGGGGACGTTTCTCCTTGTACTCTTCTGCCTGGCTAACCATCACCACCGATTTTTGGGTACAAAGGATCATAACCAGAGATTATCATATCCCCTTTGATCTTTGTCCCGTCTCTTCAAAAAATCTTCCCGACGTTCCACCCAGTCAAAGGGAAGAAGCAGAACTAGAAATAGAAAAGCTGCTAAGAAAAAAAATAGTCCCTCCAGACCAGATAAGATCCGGATTCTACTCAAGACTATTTTTGGTGCCAAAGAAACCGGGGACTGGAGACCAATTTTGGATCTCAGTGTATAGAACAAGTTTGTGAGAGTACAAAAATTCCAGATGGTCACTATACAGTCTATTCTCCCACTTTTGGAATAAGACTATTGGATGTGCTGTATAGATCTTCAAGATGCATACTACCATGTAAAGGTGGACAGGCCATCAAGAAGATTTCTGCACTTCCGTGCGGGAGCCCGTCACTACCAGTTCAGAGTACTGCCCTTCAGACTCTCTACAGCCCCCAGTGTGTTCACAAAGTGCATGGCAGTTGTCACAGCTCATTTGCGACTTCAAGGATTCCAGGTGATGTCCTTCAAGGATGCATCTGCAGTCCTTACAAATGGGTTGTCCTGTCGTCAGGCAGCCCTTCGGTCGGCCGGATTCCAAAGTCTGTGTCTGGCCTCGGCTGGTGTCGCACTTCACCCGACGTCATAGCTGCAGTTCTTCGGTTATAAAGGCATCAGCCGACGCCATTTTCCTCCATCTTTCTTGCCGCGTGGCGCCCGAAGCAGAAGCTGTTCGCAAGTGCCGGTCGGTCAGATCCAGAGATTACTACTACCGAATACTACCAAGACTTCTAAAGCTAAGTACCCGTTGGGGACTCTTTCTTGCCTCAGCCGATGTCAGAAAAAGTGAATAACTGTTTAACTTGTGGGAAAGAAATACCTCATAAAGATTTCCACTCTTACTGCTTACCTTGTTTAGGCCCAGACCACGACATAGCAGCTTGTCTAGCCTGTGCTTCTTTCAACCGACGGACGCTTAGACGTCGGTCGGAGTTTGCTGAACAGTTTTTCGGCTCAGATTTTGCGTACATAATGCCGTCGGATCCTCCGACTTCTCAAGTTGTTAAGAAACGCAAAGAAAAGGACCGACACTCGTGGTCCGCGGTTTCGGCCGAAACCACGGTTAAGCAAACCGCGAGTGTCTCGGTTTCGGCCGAAACCGAGCAAACTGTTCTTTCTTCAGCCGAATCCATGACTACTACCGAGGCCCCTTCTACCCTGGTTGAATCGGCCTCTGAAGTTCTACCTGCTACTGTGGTTTCACAAGAATTATCGGACACCATCCCTTTGGATGTTTCTACCCCTGCACGTGGTGCTGCTAGGCCTCCTGCAGCCATGTCTATAAAGGCCTTTGCCAGGGCTAAAGCAGCCAAAACTTCTATGTCTGTGCCTGTTAAGCCCCCCTCTCACAGGCCCAGTTCCAGTTCCCAAATGCTTACTCTGGCAGAGGATCTCATCTCTTTAATAAGGGGATCCCAATCTCACCCAGATAGGGCCTCTCAACCTCCAGAAAAGAGACCTAGAGCAGAGCCCCCTGAGCCAGTGTCCTCAGATGATTCTTCTGATGATAGACAATACAGACCATCCAGAGGCTTTTTTTTCTACTTATGAAGATTCCGATGCTGAGGAATCGATTCCTTCTGCCTCTCCACCAGAGGAATTTTCCTTTGGGGAAACTTTACATGCCATGAGAGAGCAATTCCAATGGCAGGGACAAGATTTCTCAGATTCAAGGAAAAGGCTTAGGACCTTTTTGCATTTACCACAACATAGGCCTTTAGCTATACCTCCAGTTCTTCCTGTTGTGGATGATGCATTTAATGATGCTTGCACTGCTCCTGATACTTTACCTCCAGCCCCTGCTAAGCCCGATAGGTTCTACAGGGTCCCGGACACTCATCACCATTTATACAAGGCTCCTTTGATCCCGAGACTATCTCCCAGGGGCCTAAGGCAATAACTTCGACCTCAGTTAAAAACCCTCTCCCTTCTGAAAGGGAATCCAGGTCCTTAGAGAGATGGGGTAAAAAAGTATACACCTCTGCTACTCTCTCAGCTAGGGCATTGAACTGTCAGTTTCATATGATCCAATACCAGGAGTTTATGCTTGATCAGTTAACTAAAAAACTGTCCTCTGATGATTCTTTAGATAAGAAATATGTTCTAGAAATGGTGCATAACATTCAGCAGGTTAGTAACCGTTCCTTAAAATGTGGCTATGATGCACTGGAGGCTTCCTTTAGATCAGCCATGACTGGCACAGTTATAAGAAGGCATGCATGGTTGAAAGAACAGGTCTTGCCGGATCATGTTAAAGCAAAACTATTAGACGCTCCTATGGATAAGGTCAGTTTATTTGGTTCTCCTGCTCAACAGGTACTGAAGAAAATGGAAGAGAAGGCAAAATCTGTACAAACAGTGAGATTTCTTACAGGTTCAGCCTCCTAGGTTTAGCAGGAACTGGCCTTCCAAAAATTGGTCCTTTCCAGACTCCTCTAAAACTTAGAGAGGCAGGAATAGGCGTTCAAGAGGCAGAAATCAATCCAGAGGAGGTGCCTACAGGGGACGCCAGTGGCAAGGTAACAACCAACGAGGCACAGACACAACTACTACCACTGCAACAGGACAATCACAGTGACTTGGCTCTGGCACCGCCTACCAGGGAACAAATAGCAGCACCCTTAGGCGGAAAGTTAGCCTTATTTTCAAAAAACTGGCACTATATCACAAGAGACAAGTGGATTTTGCAAACTATAGACCAAGGCTACAGGTTTCATTTTCACACTTTACCAGGAAAAAGAGGAATGCCAAACCTACCACCAAATCAAAAGACAGAAGCTCTAAAACAAATAGCTCAATTAGCAAAGATGAGACCTGTGGAAAGGGTACCATCTATGGAACAAGGCAAGGGATTTTACTCCAGACTATTCCTGGTACCAAGAAAAGAGAAAAATTGGAGGCCTATTCTCGACCTGTCCGCTTTAAACACATTCATCATTGTTCCAAAATTCAAAATGCTGACCCTACAGCAACTTCTTCCCATGCTGGGCAAGGAGTATTGGCTGGTAACTCTAGATCTCAAGGAGGCATACCTGCACGTCCCCATACGACCAAATTGCAGAAGATACCTCAGATTTCTTGCAGGATCAGAGCATTATCAATTCTCAGCATTGCCTTTGGCTTATCTACTGCGCCCAGAGTGTTCACGAAATGCCTGGCATCAGTAATCGCTCACTGCAGGCTTCAGGGAATCCAAATATATCCATACCTGGACGACTGCCTGATACAAGCGGACAACAAAAACAAGCTAACAGAAGACTTACAAAGAGTCATTTGCTTACTACAAGCCCTGGGATACACAGTCAGTATAAAAAAGTCAAGACTGATACCATCCCAAAGAATAACCTTCTTAGGTGCAGAATTGGACACAGTAAAATAGATGGCATTCCTAACTGCAGAAAAACAAGAACAACTTCCTCTCTACTTCTTGGCATTAACAAAGCAGAACAAACTAACAGCAAGGAAAGTACTGCAGGCCTTGGGCTTCATGGCATCCTGCATAATCCTGGTCCCCCATGCCAGACTGCATATGAGAAAGCTACAGTGGTACCTAAAGAATTTATGGTCTCAACACAGGCACAGCTTAGAAACCGAAATACCACTAATTCCATGCCTGAATCAAGAGTTCCTATGGTGGGCTCAGGCATGCCAGTCAAACCTAGGTTTGCCCTTCCACAGCATTCAACCAAGCCAAACCATCACAACGGATGCCTCAGACCTCGGTTGGGGGGCCCACATGCTGGACAAGTGCATACAAGGCTTATGGACTCCAGATCAGCTGCACCTGCACATAAATCTAAAAGAAATGCTGGCAGTAAAACTAGCAATCCAGAATTTCAGACCATTCCTCCAAGAAGGCCAGTTGATGATAAGGACAGACAACACCACAGTCATGTGGTACATCAACAAACAGGGAGGCACTCATTCATACCCTCTATGCCGGATGGCACTGGACCTATGGAATATGGCTCTGAGTTACAACATTCAGTTACAAGCAATTTTTGTACCGGGAAAAGAAAACATCCTAGCAGACATATTAAGCAGGACTACCTCGGATGCTCACGAATGGATGCTACACCCGGACATATTCAAGGTCATCACAAAGAAATGGGGGCTGCCACAAATAGACCTATTCGCATCCCCACTCAATCACCAGCTCAAGAAATTCTGCACAAGGATGTACCACCCACTTGCTTGGAAGGTGGACTCTCTATCCTTCAGTTGGAAAGGCCTGACAGCATATGCATTCCCACCTCTTCCTTTGAAGCACAAGGTGCTATTGAAAATCAAAGAGGAACGTCCAAGGATCATTCTGATAGCTCCAGATTGGCCAAGACAGCATTGGTACCCATTACTGAGGAGCATGTCTCGGGGGAAAATGTGGGCACTACCCCTGATTCCTTTGATGTTAACTCAGAGCGACTACAACATCCTGCATCCAAACCTGAAAACTCTGCAACTGACTGCCTGGAACATTACATAAGAGCAACTAACCCAGATTTATCCCAAAGGGTTAAAGACATTATCCTTGAGGCCCGCAGACCCTCAACAAGAAGGAACTATGCAGGAAAATGGAAAAGGTTTCTCATTTGGAGTGCCGAGAGGGGCAAAGATGTGTCAAAGGTAGACATTGCCAACATCCTGGAGTATTTGGCAGAGCTATTCCATACAGGCCTGTCCTATTCCTCCATCAAGATACATGCATCAGGTATTTCTGCAGAATACAGCTTCGATCCCCCTGTCTTTTCCCATCCTCTACTCGGGCAGTTTCTGAGAGGAATTAAGAATGTAAAACCTCCTAGGAAACCACCATTACCAGCATGGGACTTGAACTTTGTGCTAGAAAAATTGACACTCCCTTTCGAACCAGCAGCAACAGCAGATCTTCAACACCTATCCTGGAAAACTGCTTTCCTGCTGGCAGTTACCTCAGCAAGAAGGGTTTCTGAGCTACAGGCTTTAATGGCAGTACAACCCTTCCTAATCTTCCATCAAGATAGTGTCCATGAGAACTAATCCTACATTTATGCCTAAGGTGGTATCCAGAGTGTCTTTAAACCAGGCAATCCACCTACCTACCTTCTTCCCCAATCCACAGAACAGGGGGGAAAGACTGCTGCATACTTTGGATGTACATAGACAGTTACGCTACTACCTGGACAGAACCAAGGGCAATAGAAAAACTGACCAGCTTCTGGTAGCATATGCAACAGGAAGGGAAGGAAAAGCAATTTCCAAACAGACAATCTCCAAGTGGATAGGAAATTGCATTAGATTCTGTTACTCCTACCATGGAAAGCAAATTCCACAGAACATAAGGCCTCATTCTACAAGGGCTACAGCCACTACCACAGCTTTCTTACGAGGAGTGGCTACCAAGGACATTATAGAGGCTGCTACTTGGACCTCCGTGCATACATTTGCCCAGCATTATAACTTACCTTTATACTCTAGATCCCGAGCAGGGTTTGCCACTCCTGTTTTGCAAGGGATCCTAACTACACCATAATTTCTTCTTCCTCCTCCCCTAGTTTGGCTATGGTATTCTACCCATTTGTAAGGACTGCAGATGCATCCTTGAAGGACATAGTACAGTTTTGTACCTACCATAAATGTAGATGTCCGAACAGGATTGCATCTGCAGTCAGGATTACCCACCCTCCTTCCCCTCTGTGGTATTCCTAGGGTATTTGCCCACCTAATAGCTAGCTGGGGGGGGGGGATCTCTTATGGTGTATTTGTTTGTATATATGTACATACATGATTATTTTTTGTGTTTGCCTTCTACTATTTGGAAACATTGGCATTTATCCAAAATTTAGCTATCCAAGAGGGCAACTGGCAGGGGCAAGAAACACTGAGGAAAATGGCGTCTGCTGATGCCTTTATACCCGAAGAACTGCAGCTATGACGTCGGGTGAAGTGCGACACCAGCCGAAGCCAGACCCAGACTTTGGAATCCGGCCAACCGAAGGGCTGCCTGACGACAGGACAACCCATTTGTAAGGACTGCAGATGCAATCCTGTTCGGACATCTACATTTATGGTAGGTACAAAACTGTACTTTTCCGTACCTGGATGACTGGCTCATTTCCGTGCTTTTGGTGTTCCAAGCATTCCATCCCCTGCTGCCGTCTGGGACAATTGCGATTCAGACAACATGGCGGTGGTCTGGTACATCAACAAGCAAGGTGGAACCAAATCTTACCCCCCTTTGTCGAGAGGATATGGCAATGGGTGATGGCTACCAACCGTTTTCTTCTAGCAACACACATTCCCGGGAGTTCCAATGTGATAGCAGACAAACTCAGCAGGTGCATTCTGCAACCTCACGAGTGGTCCCTGAATCCCTTGATAGCGGCGGAGATCTTCCACCGCTGGGGCCGTCCTTGCTGCGACCTCTCTGCATCCTCGGCCAACTACAAATGCAGCAACTAATTCGCCCTGATTCCCCCTCTGGGACAGTCACCCAGGGACGCTCTAGTCCACAACTGGCCCTCTGGTCTTCTCTACACATTTCTGCCTTTTCCTCTCATTCCCCAGTTCCTGAAGAAAGCCTGGCGGTTGAAGAGCAAGGTAATCCTCATAGCACCATATTGGCCATGACAGATTTGGTTCCCATTCCTTCGGCCTCACCTACTAGATCGACCATGGATCCTCCATCCAATCCCAGAGTTGATCTCACACCCACAGCACCAGATTCATCCCAATCTGAACAGCCTGAAGCTAATGGCTTGGCTACTCCAATTCCCTTGATTGCCAGGCAGAATGATCTTTCTTTACCAGTACGTGATATTCTCCTTGCATCTCATAAGTCCTCCACTAGAATTACTTCTCAGCAAGTGGAAAAGATTTACCCGTTGGCTGAAAGATAAACAAGTAGACCCCTTTTCAGCACCAGTGTCGATAATTCTAGACTATCTGGCCGACCTGTTTCAATCGGGTCTATCGGCCTCTACCATTAGTTCATTTGGCTGCAATTTCAAATTTTCATGAGAGTGTCTGATTCCTCTCTTATGTCCCATAAATTGTGCAAGACCTTCATAAAAGGTGTGAATCATCTGAAGCCACCTTTTACAGAACCTATTCACTTGTGGGATTTATCATTAGTTCTACAAGCTCTGACAATGGCACCTTTTGAACCAGCCTCTTCTTGCGACCTCAAGTATTTGTCATAGAAAACCTTGATGTTCATCGTGTTATACTGCTGCAGTCATTACACTTGGGTTATCCTGCCGTCAGGCGGTTCCCCAGTCGGCCTGAGTTCCAAAGTCTTGGTCCGGCGTCGGTTGCTGTCTCCTCCTCCCTGACGTCAGTGCGACAGGGGTATATAAGATGCAGCCGACGCCATTTTCTTCTGTCTTTTTTGCCGCACGATGCCCGAAGCAAAAGCAGTTCGCAAGTGCCGGTCGGCCGTCTCCTGAGATTTTCATTCCGAATCCAGAACCGAAGTCTTCTACAAAGCTAAGTACCCCATTGGGGAAACTTTTTCTTGCCTCAGACTGATGTCAGTAAAAGTTAATAACTGTATTTCTTGTTGGAAGCAAATACCTCATAAGGATTTCCATTCTTATTGTATCTCATGCCTAGGCCCAGACCACGACGTCACTGGTTGTCGGTTTTGTGCTAGGTTTAACAAGCGCACTATTAAACATCGGTTTGATTTTGCACGACATTATTTTGGTAGAAAATTCAATTATACCATGCCATCTGAACTTCCGACGACCAGAATACATAAAAAGTGCAAAGACAAGGATAGGCATCCGAGGCCCAAAACTGACGACGAAGCCTCTTCTAGGCCAGTCGCCGGTTCTCCGGTTTTCAGAGAGGCGCCTTCGCAGCCCCTGACGACCGCTTCAGTAGAACCACAGGCCGCCGCTGACTCCCACGTGGAGATAGCCGGGCCTTCGGACGCACAAGTTATTCAGCCTACCGAAACTAACCCTTCAGAGGGATCCAGAGTAGCTGAGCTTACCTGCAGCTTCAGAGGGTGTTTTCAGACCTACTCAGTTAAGCATTAAACCCTTTGCTAAGTCTAAGCCTCCTTTAAAAACAAAGAAACAAATACAGCATTCTCCAGGACAGGCCTCCATGCCTAAGAAACAAATGCTCAAAATGGCCAAAGACCTAATCACTCTGATCAGGGGGTCTCATCCCCCTCCTGATAAGAGGTCTAGACAGGATGCAGACCGACTCCGACAAGGTGTCCATCTCTTCAGATTCATCCTCAGACCTAGGATATTCTTTATCCCCTTATGAGGATTCTGATGCTGAGGAGTCAATTCCATCAGCCTCTCCACCTGAGGACTACTCCTTTGGGGAAACCTTGCATACCATGAGGGAGCATTTCCATTGGGAAGTCCAGGATTACTCAGAATCCAAGAAAAGGCTCAGATTTGCTTTTACTACCTCAAGACAGACCCCTTGCTATTCCGCCAGTGTTAGATATTGTGGATGATGTGTATACTGAATCCAGCTTAAATCCTGATTCCTTACCTCCAGCCCCAGTTAAACCTGACAGATACTACAGAGTCTCTGACTCTCTCAAAATCCCTGCAAGAAAAATTCTACAGGCCTTGGGTTACATGGCATCTTGCATACTAATTCCATATGCCAGGCTGCATATGAGGAAACTACAATGGTACCTAAAGAATGTATGGTCTCAACACTGTCAAAGTTTGGAAACAGTTATACCACTAATTCCTTGCCTTCAACAGGAGTGTCAATGGTGGGCTCAAGCTTGTCACCTCAACAGGGGACAGCCTTTTACTCAACCCACAGCCAGGCAAACACTGACAACAGATGCATCGGATTACGTCTGGGGAGCACACATGGCAGGCAAATGTATTCAGGGCAAGTGGCCCGCAGAACAAAGGTATCTTCACATCAATCAAAAAGAGATGCTAGCTGTACAAAATGCCCTTATAGCTTTCAAGGACCTGCTACATTCAAGACAACTACTACTAAAGACAGACAACACCACAGTTATGTGGTACATAAGCAAGGGGGCACGCACTCCTACCCCCTCTGCAGACAAGCCATGACCTCGTGGAACACAGCTCTAAACTATCGAGTTCATCTGCAAGCACAATTCCTGCCAGGAGAGAAAAACACACTGGCAGACGACAAGCAGAAACATCATGGATCCCCACGAATGGTAATTGAATCCACAAATATTCAGAATGATAACACAGAAATGGTGGAGCCCGGACATAGATCTGTTTGCATCCCCAATGAACTTCCAGCTACAGAAATTCTGCACAAGGAGTTACCATCCACAAGCATGGAAAGTGGATGCCCTCTCATTCAGCTGGAAAAACCTACAAGTATACGCTTTCCCACCATTACCTCTCCTGCCAAAGGTACTCATAAAAGCCAGGCAAGAAGAGCCAAAGATGATCCTGATTGCACCAGACTGGCCATGCCAGCACTGGTACCGAATCTTAAAGAAATTAGCACAAGAACCACCCTGGATTTTGCCTCAAATCCCACATCTGCTGACTCAGCACAACAATCAGATACTACACAGCCAGCTAAAGACCTTAAACCTAGCTGCATGGAAGATTCCTTAGTCAAGCAAGCAATGCCTCTCTCCAAAGCTGTTTTGGATGTCATTCTGGAGGCCAGAAGGCCTAGTACGAGGAAGGCCCATTCTGATAAATGGAACAGATTCTGTGCCTAGAACCAAGCTCACAGCCTTGACCCTCTTGTCCAAAACATTCCTCAGATACTACAATATTTAACTGAGATGCTGGACAAAGGCCTCTCCTTCTCATCCATCAAGATCTCCACGCCTCTGCCATCTCTGCTCATTACAACACGGATCCACCAATTTTCTCTAATCCTTTGCTAAGACAGTACCTCAGAGGGGCTAAAAACATAAGACTGCCCTGCAGAGCACCTACTCCAACTTGGGACCTCAACTTTGTTTTGGAAAAATTAACTTTACCTCCTGTTGAGCCAGCTAACACAGCAGAATTAAAATATATCTCTTGGAAAACTGCTCTGCTCCTGGCAATAACATCAGCACGAAGAGTTTCAGAATTACAGGCACTAATGGCAGTGGAACCTTTCCTCATTTTCCACCAGGACAGGGTGTCTTTAAGAACTAACCCTACGTTTATGCTAAAGGTGGTATCCAGTGTGGCTCTAAGCCAAACTATTCACTTGCCAACCTTTTATCCAAAACCACAGAATAAAATGGAGAGACTACTGCATTCTTTGGACATTCACAGGCAGTTATGCTTCTACTTGGACAAAACCAAAGCTTTCAGAAAATCTGAGCAATTATTGGTAGCATATGCTGCAGGAGCACAGGGGAAAGCCATTTCAAAACAGACTATTTCAAAATGGATAGGACATTGTATACGTTTCTGCTATACACACCATGGGAAACCTGTACCTAGCAGCATTAGATCTCACTCCACCAGGGCAACGGCCACTTCAACTGCCTACCTCAAAGGAGTACCTACCAGGGATATTTTGGAAGCAGCAACTTGGAGTTCTGTACATACCTTCACCAAGCATTACCATCTGCCTCTATATTCTAAATCCAGAGCTGGCTTTGCCACTGCAGTGCTGCAGGGCCTTATAGCCACCCCTAATGCCTTATAGAACCAGCCACCCTACCTCAGCTTTGGGATTCTACCCAAGTGTAATGACTGCAGCAGTGTAACACGATGAACATAGTACAGTTTTGTACCTACCATAAATGTAGATGTTCGAGTGTATACACTACTACAGTCCAGGTTACTCTCCCTCCTTCCCCTATTACTTGCTGGTACGTACCTATGTCTTTTACCCTTTACTACCTATGGGGAGTATTTGCTGGTAGCTGAAAGTTGTTTGCTTTTCTTATGTATGTTTTATTAGCAATTTGAATTGCCTACCTATTTGGGGACACCTGACATCTGGGGCAAGAAAAACTGAAGAAAATGGCATCGGCTGCATCTTATATACCCCTGTCGCACTGACATCAGGGAGGAGGCGACAGCAACCGACGCCGGACCAAGACTTTGGAACTCAGGCCAACTGGGGAACCGCCTGACGGCAGGATAACCCAAGTGTAATGACTGCAGCAGTGTATACACTCGAACATCTGCATTTATGGTAGGTACAAAACTGTACTTTTTTGGTTGCTATTACTTCTGCCAGACGTATTTCTGAACTGCAAGCTTTATGTATCGAGTCCATATTTGATTTTTCATAGAGATAGTGTCTCTGAGAACTAATCCGTCATTTCTGCCTAAAGTGATCTCTGAAATGTCCATTAATCAAGCCACTTGAATTGCCAGATGTCCTTCAAGAATGCAACTGCAGTCATAACATATGGGTTGTCCTGCCTCGGGCAGCCCTCGGTCGGCCGAATTCCAAAGTCTGGGTTCGGCGTCGGCTGGTGTCGCCTCCTCTCCGACGTCACAATGGCTGGAGTATAAAGGCATTGGCCGATGCCATCTTCTTCAGTCTTTCTTGCCACGCGGTGCCCGAAGCAGAAGCAGTTCGCAAGTGCCAGTCGGTCAGCTCCTGTGTTTTCAGTACCGAAGTCCTCTAAAAGCTAAGTACCCCATTGGGGAACATTTATTCTTGCCTCAGCCGATGTCAGAACAAATTGAGAAAGTTAATAATTGTTTGTCTTGTGGTAAACAAATACCTCATAAGGACTTCCATTCTCTCTGCTTTCCTTGCCTGGGCCCAGACCACGACGTCTCGGCCTGTGCTTGCTTTAATAAACGCACTCTCAGGCACCGGGCAGAATTCGCCGAGGACTTTTTCGGTGAATCCTTTGTGTATATCATGCCGTCGGATCTACCGACAACCCAATCTGCTAAAACGAAGGACCGGGACCGACATCCTCGCCCGGCCGTCCACTACCGATGCTACTCCTAAATCCTCTGCTAGCACTGTCCCTCGAAGTGGTAAATCAACCGCCCAGGCCGACACAGCGTTAACACGACCTTCGGTCTCGGAGATCTCTCCGGTGCCGGTTGTGGATTTTCCTCCGGAAACCGAAGTTCTGGATCTACCCGACACCATTCCTGTGGACAAGGTAATGCCTGCACGTGGGGCTGCTAGGCCTCCTGTTTCCATGTCCATCAAGGCCTTTGCACGTGCCAAGGCCGCCAGTCAGGCCAAGGCCCATCCTAAATCTGCCCAGGCCCCTTCATCTGATAAGCAGATCATGTCTCTGGCTGCAGATCTTATTTCCCTTATCAGGGGGTCTCAGCCTCATCCGGACAGGGGTTCTCAGCCACCTGCAGAAAAAAGGCCTAGAACTGAGCTGGCGGACGACCTCTCCTCGGATGAAGCCTCTGGGGATTCTGAGCATTCTGATACCCAAGAAGAACCCTTCCAGGCCTACGAGGACTCTGATGCTGAGGAATCAATTCCCTCTGCCTCCCCTCCAGAGGATTTCTCTTTTGGTGAAGTCCTGCATTCCATGAGGGAACATTTTCAACGGCAGGGTCGGGAATTCTCTGACTCCAGGAAAAGGCTTCGTACTTTCCTCAAGCTTCCCCAGCACAGACCCTTGACTATCCCTCCAGTTATGGATGTTTTGGATGATGTTTTCTCTGACTCCAGTGCCAACCCTGATTCTCTTCCTCCAGCTCCTGTCAAGCCGGACAGATATTACAGGGTCCCTGACACTCGCAAGCACCTTTTTAAGGCTCACTCTGTGGACCTAGAAACTATTTCACAGGGCCCCAAGGGAGTGGCTTCCTCCTCTGCTAAAAACCCACTGCCAGCTGACAGAGAAGCAAGGTCCATGGAGAGATGGGGTAAAAAAGTATATACCTCTACTACCCTAGCCTTGAGGTCTCTTAACTGCCTTTTTCACATGTTTCAGTACCAAGATTTTCTCCTGGATGATTTACAGAAAAAGTTAGCCTCTCCTGAGCCTATTGATAAAAAGGCACTGCAGGATCATATTCATAACACTCAGCAGGTTAATAACCATTTTCTGCAGTGTGGTTATGATGCACTGGAAGCTTCATGTAGGGCAGCTATGACTGGGGCTGTAATACGTAGACATGCTTGGTTGAAGGATCAGTCTTTGCCTGACCATGTTAAAGTAAAGTTACTGGATGCACCTTTGGAAAAACAAAAGCTTTTGGTGCAACTGCACAAGATGTATTGAAATCCATAGAGGAAAAAGCAAAGTCAGTACAGACAGTCAAGGATTTCCTTCAGGTTCAGCCACCCAGATTCAGCAGAAACTGGCCTCCAAGAATTGGTCCTTCCCGGCTCTGACAAGTTTCAAAGGGGAAAAGCAGGCGTGCCGAGGTAGAGGGCAATACCGAGGATCTTACAGGGACGCCAATGGCAACCTCCAAATCAAAGAAGTGGCAGACAATTCAGCTGTACCACAAGGACAATCACAATGACTTGACTTTCGTACCGCCTACAAAGGTTCAAAGAGAAGCACCTTTGGGCGGAAAATTAGCCTTATTCTCACAAAACTGGTATATCTTAACCAAGGACAATTGGATTCTGGATTTGATAGACAAAGGTTACAGATTCCACTTCCACACATTACCAATAAAACAAGGCATGCCAAACCTGCCACATCATCAAAGGGCAGAGGCACTCACTCAAGTTTCCAAGCTATTAAGTATAAAAGCAATAGAAAGGGTTCCTCCTCAGGAACAAGGCCAGGGATTTTACTCAAGACTTGTTCCTTCTTCTAAGAAAAGAAAACAAATGGAGACCCATACTGGACTTGTCAACTCTAAACACTTTCCTCATTGTGCCAAAGTTCAAAATGCTGATGTTGCAGCAACTTCTTCCCATGTTGGACAAGGGGTCTTGGCTGGTCACTCTGGACCTCAAGGAGGCATACCTGCATGTCCCAATCAGACAAAGCTGCAGAAGATACCTCAGATTTCTTGCAGGGACAGAGCATTATCAATTCTCAGCATTGCCGTTTGGCTTATCTACTGCGCCCAGAGTGTTCACGAAATGCCTGGCATCAGTAGTGGCACACTGCAGGGGATTCAAATATACCCCTACTTGGACGACTGTCTCATACAAGCAGACAGCAAACAAACCTTAAAAGGGAATTTGGACTATGTCATGCATCTACTGCAGGCCTTGGGATACACAGTCAGCATTCAGAAGTCAAACTTACTACCATCCCAACAAATTATATTCCGAGGAGCCAAACTGGACACGGAAAAACAAATGGCCTACCTCACAGAGGAAAAACAGCAGCATTTGCCAGAGTACTTCAAAGGCCTAGCAAAGCTTTCCCAGCTGACTGCAAGGAAAATCCTGCAGGCCCTGGGTTTCATGGCATCTTGCATCCTTCTGATACCTTTGGCAAGACTTCATATGAGAAAGCTGCAATGGTATCTAAAAAAACTTATGGTCTCAACACAACAACAGCCTAAAGGACATAATCCCACTTATTCCATGTCTGCAGAAGGAATTTCTATGGTGGGCTCAAGCCAGTCAACTAAACGAAGGCATGCCTTTCAACAGACCTCAAGCAGACCAAATGATAACAGACGCCTCAGACCATGGATGGGGGGCGCACATGGAGGGCAGATGCATTCAAGGTCTTTGGACGCCAAAGGAAAGACATCTGCACATAAACCAAAAGGAGATGTTGGCAGTGATACATGCCATCGAGACTTTTGAAAAAACACTAAAACAGGGACATTTGCTAATAAGGACAGACAACACTACTGTCATGTGGTACATAAACAAGCAGGGAGGCACTCATTCTTACCACCTCTGCAGACTAACAATGCTTCTCTGGGAAAAATCCCTGAGCCTGAGGATACATTTACAATCCCAGTTTGTACCAGGCAAGGACAATGTACTGGCGGACAATTTGAGCAGAAATTTCATGGATCCACACGAATGGATGCTGCACCCCCACATTTTTTCTCAACTGGCAAGGACATGGGGAAGACCGGACGTAGATCTTTTTGCTTCCCACTTAAATCATCACCTGGAAAAGTTCTGCACAAGGACTCGCCACCCTCTAGCTTGGAAAACGGATGCTCTCTCCTTCAGCTGGAATTCTCTAAAAATGTATGCATTCCCTCCCCTGCCTCTGCTGACCAAGGTGATACTGAAGATCAAAGCAGAACAACCAACAGCCATCTTGATAGCTCCAGACTGGCCGAGGCAACACTGGTACCCATTGCTATTGACCATAACTCGGACCAAGCCATGGCCTCTGACCCTATGGCCCCTGCTCCTAACTCAACACAATTACAGGACTGTACATCAAGACCTGAAAACATTGCATCTGACAGCCTGGAGGCTACCATGACTTCAACACCAAACTCTCTTTCCAAATCTGTTCAAGAGATCTTGTTGGAAGCACGCAGACCTTCCACCAGAAAAACCTATTCAGCCAAGTGGAAGAGATTCAGTATCTGGAATGCCAACAGGGGTCAGGACACAGCATTACTGAGTATACCTCAAATATTAGAATACTTGGCAGAACTATTTCATACTGGACTCTCATACTCCTCAATAAAGATTCATGCCTCAGCAATCTCAGCAAAATACAACTGTGACCCTCCAGTGTTTTCAAGATCCTCTGCTAAGACAGTTTCTAAGAGGGATAAAGAATATCAAACCTCCCAGAAAACAGCCAGTACCTGCATGGGACCTCAACTACGTGTTGGAAAAACTAACTTTTCCTCCATTTGAGCCAGCAGCAACCTCAGAAATGCAATTTCTGTCATGGAAGACAGCCTTCTTATTGGCAGTCACCTCTGCAAGAAGAGTTTTGGAGATACAGGCACTCGTGGCAGTGCCCCCCTTCCTCATTTTTCATCAAGACAGAGTCTCTCTAAGAACCAATCCTACATTCATGCCAAAAGTAATTTCCAGGGTGTCTCTAAATCAAGCTATTCATCTACCTGCATTCTTCCCCAATCCTCAAAATAAGGGGGAAAAACTACTGCATACTTTGGACATACACAGACAATTACGCTACTACTTGGACAGAACTAAGGCCACCAGAAGGTCTGACCAGCAGTTTGTAGCCTATGCTGCTGGAGTACAAGGAAAAGCAATCTCCAAGCAAACAATTTCAAAATGGATTGGACATTGCATCAGATTTTGCTATTCTTTCCATGGAAAAGGTGTGCCAGCCAATATCGGGCCACATTCCACCAGAGCTATAGCCACTTCCACAGCTTTCCTAAGAGGAGTGGCAACAAAGGACATTTTAGAAGCTGCTACATTGAGCTCCGTGCATACATTTACCAAGCACTACAACCTGCCCTTATACTCCAGATCCCGAGCAGGCTTTGCTTCGGCAGTCCTGCAGGGGATTTTAGCTACACCATCCTTATCTTAGTTCCATCCACCCCCAGCTTGGCTATGGTACTCAACCCATATGTTATGACTGCAGTTGCATTCTTGAAGGACATAGTACAGTTTTGTACCTACCATAAATGTAGATGTCCGATAGATATGCAACTGCAGTCGGATTTTCCCACCCTCCTACCCCTTCTCTATCCTTCTTTTTGGGTCCCTACCCCTCTTCCCTTCAGCTGGGGGTATCTCCTATGGTGTATCTGTTTATTACTGTTGTGCATGTTTGGGATTATTTTATCCATTTACCAAATTTAGCCTTCCTAGGAGGGCACCTGGCATCTGGGGCAAGAAACACTGAAGAAGATGGCGTCGGCCGATGCCTTTATACTCCAGCCGTTGTGACGTCGGAGAGGAGGCGACACCAGCCGACGCCGGACCCAGACTTTGGAATTCGGCCGACCGAGGGCTGCCTGAGGCAGGACAACCCATATGTTATGACTGCAGTTGCATATGTATCGGACATCTACATTTATGGTAGGTACAAAACTGTACTTTTTCTTTCCCAACCATTCAAACAGAGGAGAGCATTACCTGCATACCCTTGATATACACAGGCAAATCCATTTTTACCTAAACAGGACTAAACCTTTACTTAAATCTGACCAGTTATTTTTGGCCTTTTCTAGACCTAGATTAGGATCAGCTGTTGCTAAGGTCACATTAGCTAGATGGTTGAAGGACTGTGTGACCTTTATTTACACACAACGTAATATCTCGTTGCCTACTACCATGAAAACTCATTCAACAAGGGCAGTGGCAACTTCTGCTGCCTTCCATGCCAGAGCTTCTTTACATGACATCTGTGCAGCTGCAACATACCTTCATCAGTCATTACAAATTGGATTTGGCCTCCAGTGGAAGAGCATCTTTCGGTTCTATGGTGCACAGGGATGTCCTTCCATGAGAGCCTCCCAGGAATAGAGGTAGCTGGGGACTCTGTCCCATATGTAAGGAATGAACGAGGATTAACAATATCAGATAAAGAAGTTATTTCTTACCATAACGTTCCATCTGTGTTGTTGAGCCTCGTTTAGTCATTACAACCCTCCCTCCTTTCCCCTCCTGTGGTTTCTAGTGGATCTCACCATCCAGTTCTCTTAGATTATTTGACCAGAGGTAGTCTCTACCTTCTTTAACTTGCAAACTCAAATCTGAGGTAATAGGGAGAGGGGAATTGTGGGTAAGAGTTAAAGCTGACGCGAGCTTGGAAAATGGCTAGCTCAGTTCCGAGCTTGGAACCGATACCCATACGTAATGACTGAACAAGGATCAACAATACAGATGGAACGTTATGGTAAGACATAACTTCTTTTTCCAGGGACTCTCTTCCTGGTCAGTCTTACCAGCATTCCTGAAGAGCGGCCCAACTCCTTTCCTCTGGAGGTGGTTGTGGGTCGATGTCCTTCAAGGATGCATCTGCAGTCCTTACAAATGGGTTGTCCTGTCGTCAGGCAGCCCTTCGGTCGGCCGGATTCTAAAGTCTGGGTCTGGCCTCTGCTGGTGTCGCACTTCACCCGACGTCATAGCTGCAGTTATTCAGGTATAAAGGCATCAGCCGACGCCATTTTCTCCAGTCTTTATTGCCGCGTGGCGCCCGAAGCAGAAGCTGTTCGCAAGTGCCGGTCGGTCAGAACCAGAGAATACTTCTACTACTACCGAAGACTTCTAAAAAGCTAAGTACCCCATTGGGGACTCTTTCTTGCCTCAGCCGATGTCAGAAAAAGTGAGTAACTGTTTAACTTGTGGGAAACAAATACCTCATAAAGATTTCCACTCTTACTGCTTACCTTGTTTAGGCCCAGACCACGACGTAGCAGCTTGTCTAGCCTGTGCTTCTTTTAACCGACGGACGCTTAGACGTCGGTCGGAATTTGCTGAGCAGTTTTTCAGCTCTGATTTTGCTTATATTATGCCGTCGGATCCTCCGACTTCACAAATATCCAAAAAACGCAAGGAAAAGGACCGACACTTGCGGTCCGCGGTTTCGGCCGAAACCGCGGTTAAGACAACCGCGAGTGTCTCGGTTTCGGCTGAAACCGAGCAAGCGGATGTCCTTCAAGGATGCATCTGCAGTCATAACAAATGGGTTGTCCTGTCGTCAGGCAGCCCTTCGGTCGGCCGGATTCCAAAGTCTGGGTCTGGCCTCGGCTGGTGTCGCACTTCACCCGACGTCATCTCTCCTGGTCTTCGGGTATAAAGGCATCAGCAGACGCCATTTTCCTCAGTCTTTCTTGCCGCGTGGCGCCCGAAGCAGAAGCTGTTCGCAAGTGCCGGTCGGTCAGATCCAGAGATTACCACTACCGAATACTACTTCGAAGACTTCTAAAAAGCTAAGTACCCCGTTGGGGACTCTTTCTTGCCTCAGCCGATGTCAGAAAAAGTAAATAATTGTTTAACTTGTGGGAAACAAATACCTCATAAGGATTTCCACTCGTACTGCCTACCTTGTTTAGGCCCAGACCACGACGTAGCAGCCTGTTTAGCCTGTGCTTCCTTCAACCGACGAACGCTTAGGCGTCGGTCGGAGTTTGCTGAACAGTTTTTCGGATCAGATTTTGCGTACATTATGCCGTCGGATCCTCCGACTACTCAAATTGTTAAAAAACGCAAAGAAACAGACCGACACTCGCGGTCCGTGGTTTCGGCCGAAACCACGGTTAAGCAAACCGCGAGTGTCTCGGTTTCGGCCGAAACCGAGCAAACAGGTCAATCTTCAGCCGAATCCATGACTACTACCGAGGCTCCTGTTACCCTAGTTGAATCGGCCTCTGAAGTTTTGCCTACTAACGTGGTTCCTATTGAATTATCAGACACCATCCCTTTGGATGTCTCTACCCCAGCACGTGGTGCTGCTAGGCCTCCTGCAGCCATGTCTATTAAGGCCTTTGCCAGGGCTAAAGCAGCCAAAACTGCTAAATCAGTGCCTGTTAAGCCCCCCTCACACAGGCCCAGTTCCAGTTCACAAATGCTTACTTTGGCAGAGGATCTCATCTCTTTAATTAGGGGATCCCAATCTCACCCAGACAGGGCCTCTCAGCCTCCAGAAAAGAGACCTAGAGCAGAGCCCCCAGAGCCAGTGTCCTCTGATGATTCTTCGGATGACTCAGACAATACAGACCATCCAGAGGCTCCTTTTTCTACTTATGAAGATTCCGATGCTGAAGAATCTATACCATCTGCTTCTCCACCAGAGGAATTTTCCTTTGGCGAAACCTTACATGCCATGAGAGAACAATTCCAATGGCAGGGACAAGATTTCTCAGATTCAAGAAAAAGGCTTAGGACCTTTCTTCACTTACCACAACATAGGCCCTTAGCTATACCTCCAGTTCTGCCTGTTGTGGATGATGCATTTAATGATGTTTGCACTGCTCCTGATACTTTACCTCCAGCCCCTGCCAAACCAGATAGGTTTTACAGGGTACCTGACACCCATCACCACCTATACAAAGCCCCACTTGCAGATCCTGAGACTATCTCCCAGGGCCCTAAGGCAGTAGCTTCGACCTCAGCAAAAAACCCTCTCCCTTCTGAAAGGGAATCCAGGTCCTTAGAGAGATGGGGGAAAAAAGTTTACACCTCTGCTACTCTCTCAGCTAGAGCTTTGAACTGTCAGTTTCATATGATCCAATACCAAGAGTTTATGCTTGATCAGTTAACTAAGAAATTGTCCTCTGATGACTCCTTAGATAAGAAATATGTTTTAGAAATGGTGAATAACATTCAGCAGGTTAGTAACCATTCTTTAAAATGTGGCTATGATGCACTGGAGGCTTCATTTAGATCAGCCATGACTGGCACTGTTATAAGAAGGCATGCATGGTTGAAAGAACAGGTCTTGCGGATCATGTTAAAGCAAAGCTGTTAGATGCTCCTATGGATAAGGCCAGTCTATTTGGTACTCCTGCTCAGCAAGTAATGAAGAAAATGGAAGAGAAGGCAAAATCTGTACAAACAGTTAAGGATTTCTTACAGGTTCAGCCCCCAAGGTTTAGCAGGAACTGGCCTTCCAAAAATTGGTCCTTTCCAGACTCCTCTAAATCTCAGAGAGGCAGGAATAGACGTGCCAGAGGCAGAAATCAATCCAGAGGAGGTGCCTACAGAGGACGCCAGTGGCAAGGCAATAACCAGCGAGGCACAGACACACCCACTGCCACTGCACCAGGACAATCACAGTGACTTGGCTCTGACACCGCCTACCAGGGAACAAATAGCAGCACCCTTAGGCGGAAAGTTAGCTTTATTTTCAATCTACTGCGCCCAGAGTATTCACAAAATGCCTGGCATCAGTAATCGCTCATTGCAGGATACAGGGAATCCAAATTTATCCATACCTGGACGACTGCCTGATACAAGCGGACAACAAAAGCAAGCTGACAAAAGACTTACAAAGAGTCATTTGCTTACTACAAGCCCTGGGATACACAGTCAATTTAAAGAAGTCAAGGCTGATACCATCCCAAACAAGAGCATTCTTGGGTGCGGAATTGGACACAGTAAAACAGATGGCATTCCTAACAGATGGCATTCCTAACTGCAGAAAAACAAGAACAACTCCCTCTTTACTTCTTGGCATTAACAAGGCAGAACAAACAAGAAAAGTACTGCAGGCCTTGGGCTTCATGGCATCATGCATAATCCTGGTCCCCCATGCCAGACTGCATATGAGAAAGCTACAGTGGTACCTAAAGAATTTATGGTCTCAACACAGGCACAGCTTAGAAACCGAAATCCCACTAATCCCATGCCTGAAGCAAGAGTTCCTATGGTGGGCTCAAGCATGCCAGTCAAACCCAGGTTTGCCTTTCCACAAATTTCAAGCAAGCCAAACCATCACAACGGACGCCTCAGATCTAGGCTGGGGAGCACACATGCTGGACAAATGCATACAAGGATTATGGACTCCAGACCAGCAGCACCTGCACATAAATCAAAAAGAAATGCTGGCAGTAAAACTAGCAATCCAGAATTTCAGACCATTCCTTAAAGAAGGCCAGTTAAGGACAGACAACACCACAGTCATGTGGTACATCAACAAACAGGGAGGCACTCATTCATACCCCCTATGCAGAATGACCCTGGACCTTTGGAATATGGCTCTGAGCTACAACATCCAGTTACAGGCAATATTTGTACCGGGAAAAGAAAACATCCTAGCAGACATGTTAAGCAGAACTACCTCAGATGCTCACGAATGGATGCTACACCCGGACATCTTCAAGGCCATCACAAAGAAATGGGGAATGCCACAAATAGACCTATTCGCATCCCCACTCAATCACCAGCTCAAGAAATTCTGCACAAGGACATACCACCCACTAGCATGGAAGGTGGACTCCCTATCCTTCAGTTGGAAAGGCCTGACAACATATGCATTTCCACCTCTCCCTTTGATGCACAAGGTACTACTGAAAATCAAAGAGGAACGTCCAAGGATAATTCTGATAGCTCCAAATTGGCCAAGACAACACTGGTATCCATTGCTGAGGAGCATGTCTCGGGGGAGGACGTGGACACTACCCCTGATGCCTTTGATGTTAACTCAGAACAACTACAACATCATGCATCCAAACCTAAAAACTCTGCAACTGACTGCCTGGAACATCACGTAACAGCAACTAACCCAGACTTATCCCAAAGGGTGAAAGACATTATCCTTGAAGCCCGCAGACCTTCAACAAGAAGGAACTATGCAGGAAAATGGAAAAGGTTTGTCATTTGGAGTACTGAAAGAGGAAAAGATGTGTCAAAGATAGACATTGCTAACATCCTGGAGTACTTGGCAGAGCTTCTACATAGAGGCCTGTCCTATTCCTCCATCAAGATACATGCATCAGCTATTTCTGCAGAATACAGCTCTTCTCACATCCTCTACTCAGGCAGTTCCTCAGAGGAATCAAGAATGTAAAACCTCCTAGGAAACCACCATTACCAGCATGGGACTTGAACTTTGTGCTAGAAAAATTGACACTCCCTCCATTTGAACCAGCAGCAACAGCAGATCTTCAACACCTATCATGGAAAACTGCTTTCCTACTGGCAATTACTTCAGCAAGAAGTGTTTCGGAACTACAGGCCTTAATGGCAGTACAACCCTTCCTAATCTTCCATCAAGATAGAGTGTCCATGAGAACTAATCCTACATTTATGCCTAAGGTGGTATCCAGAGTGTCTCTAAACCAGGCAATCCACCTACCTACCTTCTTCCCCAATCCACAGAACAGGGGGGAAAGACTGCTGCATACCTTGGATGTACATAGACAGTTACGCTACTACCTGGACAGAACCAAAGGTAACAGAAAAACTGACCAGCTTTTAGTAGCCTATGCAACAGGAAGGGAAGGAAAAGCAATTTCCAAACAGACAATCTCTAAATGGATAGGAAATTGCATAAGATTCTGTTACTCCTACCATGGAAAGCAAATTCCACAGAACATAAGACCTCACTCTACAAGGGCTACAGCCACTACCACAGCTTTCTTACGAGGAGTGGCTACCAAGGACATTATTGAGGCGGCTACTTGGACCTCCGTGCATACACTTGCCAAGCATTACAACTTACCTCTATATTCTAGATCCCGAGCAGGGTTTGCCACTGCTGTTTTGCAAGGGATCCTAACTACACCATAATTCTTCTTCCTCCTCCCCTACTAAAGGCTATGGTATTCTACCCATTTGTTATGACTGCAGATGCATCCTTGAAGGACATAGTACAGTTTTGTACCTACCATAAATGTAGATGTCCAAACAGGATAGCATCTGCAGTCAGGATTACTCACCCTCCTTCCCCTCTGTGGTACTCCTAAGGTATTTACCCTCCTAATAGCTAGCTAGGGGGGATCTCTTATGGTGTATTTGTTTGTATATATGTACATACATGCTTATTATTTGTGTTTGCCTATTTTTTTTGGAAACATTGGCATTTATCCAAAATTTAGTTTTCCAAGAGGGCAACTGGCATCTGGGGCAAGAAACACTGAGGAAAATGGCGTCGGCTGATGCCTTTATACCCGAAGACCAGGAGAGATGACGTCGGGTGAAGTGCGACACCAGCCGAGGCCAGACCCAGACTTTGGAATCCGGCCAACCGAAGGGCTGCCTGACGACAGTACAACCCATTTGTTATGACTGCAGATGCTATCCTGTTCGGACATCTACATTTATGGTAGGTACAAAACTGTACTTTCTTCCTTCAGCCGAAAGCTTACCTTCTACCGAGGCCTCTTCCAACCTGGTGGAATCGGCTTCTGAAATCCAACCTGCAGTTGTAGTTTCTCAGGAATTATCTGACACTATTCCCTTGGATATTTCAACCCCTGCACGTGGAGCTGCTAGGCCTCCTGCAGCCATGTCTATTAAGGCCTTTGCCAGGGCTAAAGCTACTAAATCTGTGCCTGTTAAGACCCCCCCTCACAGGCCTAGCTCCAGTTCCCAAATGCTTACTTTAGCAGAGGATCTCATTTCTTTAATCCGGGGATCCCAACCTCTCCCAGACAGGACCTCTCACCCACCTCCAGAGAAGAGGCCTAGAGCAGAGCCCCCTGAGCCAGTTTCCCCAGATGATTCCTCTGATGATTCAGATAATACAGACCCTCCAGAGGCTCCTTTTTCCCCTTATGAAGACTCTGATGCTGAAGAGTCCATACCTTCTGCCTCTCCACCTGAGGAATTTTCCTTTGGGGAAACCTTGCATGCTATGAGGGAACAATTTCAGTGGCAGGGCCAAGATTTTTCAGACTCCAGAAAAAGGCTTAGAACCTTTTTGCATTTACCACAACATAGGCCTTTAGCTATACCTCCAGTTCTGTCTGTTGTAGATGATGCATTTAATGATGCTTGTACTGCTCCTGATTCATTACCTCCGACCCCTGCTAAGCCCGATAGGTTCTACAGGGTCCCGGACACACATCACCATTTATACAAGGCTCCTTTTGCAGATCCCGAGACTATCTCCCAGGGGCCTAAGGCTGTAGCATCTACCTCTACCAAAAATCCCCTCCCCTCTGAAAGGGAATCCAGGTCCTTAGAGAGATGGGGTAAAAAAGTTTACACTTCTGCTACTCTGTCAGCTAGGGCCTTGAACTGTCAATTTCATATGATCCAGTATCAAGCATTTATGTTAGACCAGTTAACCAAAAAACTGTTCTCTGATGAACCTTTAGACAAGAAATATGTTCAGGAAATGGTACATAACATTCAGCAAGTTAGTAACCATTCTTTAAAATGCGGCTATGATGCACTGGAGGCTTCCTTTAGATCAGCCATGACTGGCACAGTTATCAGAAGGCATGCATGGTTAAAAAAGCAGGCCTTACCGGACCATGTCAAATCAAAACTATTAGATGCTCCCATGGACAAGGTCAATTTGTTTGGCTCTCCTGCACAACAGGTGCTGAAGAAGATGGAAGAGAAGGCAAAATCGGTCCAAACAGTGAAAGACTTCTTACAGGTCCAACCTCCAAGTTTTAGCAGGAATTGGCCCTCCAAGAATTGGTCTTTTCCAGACTCCTCCAAAGCACAGAGAGGCAGGAATAGGCATTCAAGAGGCAGAAACCAATCCAGAGGTGCCTAAAGGGGACGCCAGTGGCAGGGTAACAACCAGCGAGGCACAGACACAGCCACCACCACTACTACAGGACAATCACAGTGACTTGGCTCTGGCACCGCCTACCAGGGAACAACTAGAAGCACCCTTAGGCGGGAAGCTAGCTTTATTTACAAAGAACTGGCATTACATCACAAGGGACAAGTGGATTTTGCAGACAATAGACCAAGGTTACAGGTTTCATTTCCAACAAGTAAATCAATTATTAAAGATGAGAGCTGTGGAAAAGGTACCACATATGGAGCAAGGAAAGGGCTTTTACTTCAGACTCTTCCTAGTACCAAGGAAAGAAGGCAAATGGAGACCTATTCTCGATCTGTCCGCTTTGAACACATTCCTCATTGTTCCAAAATTCAAAATGCTGACCCTACAGCAGCTTCTTCCCATGCTGGGCAAGGAGTCTTGGCTGGTAACTCTAGATCTCAAGGAGGCATACCTGCACGTCCCCATACGACCAAATTGCAGAAGATACCTCAGATTTCTTGCAGGATCAGAGCATTTTCAATTCTCAGCATTGCCCTTTGGCTTATCTACTGCGCCCAGAGTGTTCACGAAATGCCTGGCATCAGTAATCGCTCATTGCAGGCTTCAGGGGATCCAAATCTACCCTTACCTGGACAACTGCCTAATACAAGCAGACAACAAAAACAAGCTAGCAGAAGACTTACAAAGGGTCATTTACCTGCTACAAGCCCTGGGATACACAGTCAATTTAAAAAAGTCAAAACTGATACCATCCCAGAGAATAACCTTTTTGGGTGCAGAGTTGGGCACATCAAAGCAAATGGCATTCCTAACAGTAGAAAAACAGGAGCAGCTACCTCTCTATTTCTTGGCATTAACAAAGCAGAACCATCTGACAGCAAGAAAAGTACTGCAAGCCTTGGGCTTCATGGCATCCTGCATAATATTGGTTCCTCATGCCAGACTGCATATGAGAAAACTACAGTGGTACCTAAGGAATTTATGGTCTCAACACAAGCACAGCTTAGAAACCCAAATTCCAATTATTCCATGCCTGAAGCAAGAATTCCTATGTTGGGCTCAGGCTTGTCAATCAAACACAGGATTGCCCTTCCACAATACTCAACCAAGCCAAACCATCACGACGGACGCCTCAGACCTCGGTTGGGGGGCACACATGCTGGACAAGTGCATACAAGGCTTATGGACTCAAGACCAGCTGCACCTACACATAAATCTAAAGGAAATGCTGGCAGTAAAACTGGCAATTCAGGCATTCAGACCATTTCTCCAACAAGGTCTATTGATGATAAGGACAAACAACACCACAGTTATGTGGTACATCAACAAGCAGGGAGCACACATTCGTATCCTCTTTGCCGGATGGCACTGGACCTCTGGAATGTGGCCCTGAGCTACAACATTCAGTTAAAAGCAATTTTTGTACCAGGAAAAGAAAACATTCTAGCAGACATATTAAGCAGGACTACCACGGATGCCCACGAATGGATGCTGCATCCGGACATCTTCAAAACTATTACAAGAAAATGGGGGCTTCCAGAAATAGACTTATTTGCATCCCCACTCAATCACCAGCTAAAGAAATTCTGCACAAGGACGTACCACCCACTTGCTTGGAAGGTGGACTCCCTATCCTTCAGTTGGAAAAACCTGACAGCATATGCATTCCCACCGCTTCCTTTGATGCACAAGGTGCTATTGAAGATCAAAGAGGACCGTCCAAGGATCATTCTGATAGCTCCAGACTGGCCAAGGCAGCATTGGTACCCATTACTGAGGAGCATGTCTCTGGAACAAATATGGCCACTACCCCTGGTTCCCTTGCTGTTAACACAGAACAACTACAACAATCTGCATCCAAACCTGAAAACTCTGCAGCTGACTGCCTGGAACATTGCATTTATCCCAAAGGGTTAAAGACATTATCCTTGAGGCTCGCAGACCCTCAACAAGAAAAAATTATTCAGCTTAAATGGAAAAGATATCTCATTTGGAGTACTGCAAAAGGAGAAGATGTGTCACTGGTAAACATAGCCAACATCCTGGAATACTTGGCAGAGCTCTTCCACACAGGCCTGTCCTATTCCTCCATCAAGATTCATGCATCAGCTATTTCAGCAAAATACGACTTTGATCCTCCTGTCTTCTCACATCCTCTGCTCAGACAGTTTCTGAGAGGAATTAAAAATGTAAAGCCTCCTAGGAAGCCACCATTACCAGCATGGGACTTGAACTTTGTGCTAGAAAAATTGACACTTCCTCCTTTCGAACCAGCAGCAACAGCAGAACTAGAGTACTTATCATGGAAGACTGCCTTCCTGCTGGCAATCACTTCAGCAAGAAGGGTATCTGAACTTCAGGCATTAATGGCAGTACAACCCTTCCTGATCTTCCATCAAGACAGAGTGTCCATGAGAACAAATCCTTCCTTTATGCCTAAGGTGGTCTCCAGAGTTTCTTTGAATCAAGCTATCCACCTACCTACATTCTTCCCCAACCCACAGAACAGGGGAGAAAGACTGCTGCATACCTTGGATGTACATAGACAATTACGCTATTACCTGGACAGGACCAAGGGCAATAGAAAAACTGACCAGCTACTGGTAGCATATGCAACAGGAAGGGAAGGAAAAGCAATTTCAAAACAGACAATCTCCAAGTGGATAGGAAATTGCATTAGATTTTGTTACTCCTACCATGGAAAGAAAACTCCAGAGAACATTAGGCCTCACTCTACAAGGGCTACAGCCACTACCACAGCCTTCTTACGAGGAGTGGCTACCAAGGACATTTTAGAGGCTGCCACTTGGAGCTCCGTGCATACATTTGCCAAGCATTATAATTTACCTTTATACTCTAGATCCCGAGCAGGTTTTGCCACTGCTGTTTTGCAAGGGATCCTAACTACACCATAACTTTATTTTTCCACCTCCCCCAGTTTGGCTATGGTATTCTACCCATTTGTAAGGACTGCAGATGCATCCTTGAAGGACATAGTACAGTTTTGTACCTACCATAAATGTAGATGTCCGATAGGAATGCATCTGCAGTCAGGATTACCCACCCCTTCCCTCTGTGGTGCTCCTAGGGTATTTGCCCATCTTATAGCTAGCTGGGGAATCTATTATGGTGTATTTGTTTGTATATATTTACATACATGCTTATTTTTTGTGTTTGCTCTCTACTATTTGGAATCATTGGCATTTATCCAAATTTAGCCTTCCAAGAGAGCACCTGGCATCTGGGGCAAGAAACACTGAGGAAAATGGCGTCGGCTGATGCCTTTATACCCGAATAACTGCAGCTATGACGTCGGGTGAAGTGCGACACCAGCCGAGGCCAGACCCAGACTTTGGAATCCGGCCGACCGAAGGGCTGCCTGACGACAGGACAACCCATTTGTAAGGACTGCAAATGCATTCCTATCGGACATCTACATTTATGGTAGGTACAAAACTGTACTTTTCTCCTTGTACCCTTCTGCCTGGCTAACCATCACCACCTCCTCTTGGGTACAGAGGATAATAATGAGAGATTGCCATATTCCCTTCAGTCTTTGTCCTGCCCCCCCCCCCAACAAACTTACCCATCGTTCCACCCAGTCAAAGAAGCAGCACTAGAGATAGCAAAGCTGCTAAGAAAAAGAGTCCTCCAAATAGTCCCTCCAGACCATATAGGATCCGGATTCTACTCAAGACTATTTTTGGTGCCAAAGAAAACTGGGGACTGGAGACCAATTTTGGATCTCAGTGTATTGAACAAGTTTGCAAGAGAACAAAAATTCCAGATGGTCACAATACAGTTTATCCTCCCGCTTTTGGAAAAAGACTATTGGATGTTCCTGATAGATCTTCAAGATGCGCGTACTACCACGTAAAAGTGGACAGGCCATCAAGAAGATTTCTGTGCTTCCGTGCGGGAGCCAGTCACTACCAGTTCAGAGTACTGCCCTTCGGACTCTACAGCCCCCAGAGTGTTCACAAAGTGCATGGCAGTCATCACAGCTCACTTGTGACTACAATGATTCCAGGTGTTTACATACCTAGACGACTGGCTCATTTCTGCCCCCACCAGACATCTATTGGAAGAAGCTCTGGCATACTCTCTCTTTGCTGCAGAAAGGCTAGGCATAACCATAAACTGGCAAAAATCCAGTCTCACCCCATCTCAGTCCACAGAATTCATAGGGGTCATATTGGATACAAAGAATTGCAGAGCATCCATTCCAGAGCACATAATTCTAAGGATAAAGCAACAACTGATCCCAATCCTTTCAAGGGAAAAATCCACAGCTCACTCTGTCGTACAGCTATTAGGTTCCATGGCAGCCTTCATCACCATAGTCCCCCTGGCCAGGTTTCACATCAGGCTTCTACAGTGGCTACTTCTCACCCAATGGTATCCTTTTCAGTATCCTCTTTCAGCCAGGATTCGAGTAACTCACAGGTGACAGGATTTAAATTGGTAGATGACCCACAACCCGTCACAATGATCTCGCCCCTTCTCCCCCCAGCAACCCAGGGCTACAGTGAACACGGACGCCTCTCTGATGGGGTTGGGGGGGCTATGTCAGGGTCAGACAATCCAAGGCATTTGGTCCGAACTGGAGGCCCAACTGCATATAAATGTTCTAAAGCAGAGGGCGGTACTTCTGGCATTGCAAACATTCCCTGTTGCTGTCTGGGACTATTGCAATACAGTCAGACAACATGGCTGTGGTCTGGTACATCATCAAACAGGGCGGAACCAAATCTTACCGCCTTTGTCGAGACGCCATGAGGATATGGCAGTGGGCGATGGCTACCAACCGTTTACTTCTAGCAACGCACATTCCCGGGAGTTGCAACGTGATAGCAGACAGACTCAGCAGGTGCATTCTACAACCTCACGAGTGGTCCCTGAATCCCTTGATAGTGGCGGAGGTCTTCCATCGCTGGGGCTGTCCTTGCTGCAACCTCTTTGCATCCCCGACCAACTACAAATGCAGCAACTACTTTGCCCTGATTCTCCCTCTGGGACAGTCACCCAGGGACACTCTAGTCCACAATTGGCCCTCTGGTCTTCTTTATGCATTTCCACCTCTTCCCCTCATTCCCCAATTTCTGAAGAAAGCCCGTCGGTTGAAGAGCAAGGTGATCCTCATTGCACCGTATTGGCCTCATCAGATTTGGTTCCCTTCCTTTGGTCTCACCTGCTAGATCAACCATAGATTCCCCATCCAATCCCGGGGTTGATCTGCCATCCACAGAATCTGATTCATCCCAACTTGGACAGCCTGAAGCTCACAGCTTGGCTCCTTCAATTCCCTTGATTGCCAGGCAGAATGATCTTTCTTTACCAGTACGGGACATTCTTATTGCATCTCGTACGTCTTCCACTAGCATTACTTATCTAAGCAAGTTGAAAAGATTTACCTGTTGGCTGAAAGAAAAGCAAGTAGATCCCTTTTCAGCACCAGTGTCGATAACACTAGAGTATCTAGCCAATCTATTTCAGTCTGGTCTATCGGCCTCTACCATTAGAGTTCATTTGGCTGCAATATCCAATTTCCATGAAGGTGTCCAAGACTCCTCTCATGTCACACAAATTATGCAAGACCTTCATAAAAGGTGTGAATCATCTGAAGCCCCATTTTAGAGAACCTATTCAACCATGGGACCTGTCGTTAGTTCTACAAGCTCTGACAATGCCACATTTCGAACCAGCTTCTTCATGCGCCCTCAAACATTTGACATGGAAAACCTTGTTTTTGGTCGCCATTACTTCTGCCAGACTTATCTCTGAGCTTCAAACCTTATGCATCAATAGTCCATACTTTTTCATAGAGATAGTGTCCTTGAGAAGTAATCCTTTATTTCTGCCAAAAGTGATCTCTGAAATGTCCATTAATCAGACCATTGAATTGCCAGTTTTCTTCCCCAATCATTCAAACAAAGGAGAGTATTGCCTACATACCCTAGATATTCACAGGCAAAATGAACAGGACCAAGGCCTCTCATAAATCAGACCAGTTATTTTTGGCCTATTCTGGACCTAGACTAGGATGTGCTGTTGCTAAGGTCACATTGGCTAGATGGTTGAAAGACCTTGTGATCTTCATTTATACACAATGTAATATTCCATTGCCGACTACCATCAAGGCTCATTTAACAAGGTTGGTGGCAACTTCTGCTGCCTTCCATGCCAGAGATTCTTTACATGACATCTGTGCAGCTGCAACTTGGGCTACGCCTCATACCTTCTTCAATAATTACAAATTGGATTTGGCCTCAAGGGGAAGAGCATCTTTTGGTTCTATGGTGCTCAGGAATGTCCTTCCATGAGAGCATCCCAGGAATATAGGTAGCTAGGGACTCTGTCCCATACGTAAGGAATGAACCAGGCTTAACAATATCAGATAATGAAGTTGTGTCTTACCGGAACGTTCCATCTGTATTGTTGATCCTTGTTCAGTCATTATGACCCTTCCTCCTTTCCCTTCCTGTGGCTTCTAGTGGATCTCACCATCCGGTTCTTTTTGATCATTTGACCAGAGGTAGCATCTACCTTCTTTAACTTGCAAACTCAATCTGAGGTAACAGGGAGAGGGAAATTCTGGGTAAGCGTTTTAGCTCAAGAGTTTGTAGCTGACGCAAGCTTGGAAGATGGCCGGCTCGCTTCCGAGGTCGGAACCCATACCCATACGTAATGACTGAATGATGATCAACAATACAGATGGAACGTTATGGTAAGACATAACTTTTTTCCCAAGGATACAGATTCCACTTCTAGACCCGATCAACCACAAACGGCTGGCCAGACCTACCCCCAAATCAGTGGGCAGAGGCTCAACAGCAGGTTATCTCTCTTCTAAGTATCAGGGCTATTCAACCTGTCCCAGCAGAAGAAAGGGGTCAAGGTTTTTATTCAAGACTTTTCCTGGTACCCAGAAAACAGCTCCTGGCGTCCTATCCTAGATTTCTCTATTCTAAACACCTTTTTGGTAATTCCAAAATTCAAAATGCTAACACTTCAGCTGCTTCTTATGGTAGGCAAAGATGCCTGGTTGGCAACCTTAGACGTAAAGGATGCTTACCTGCACATTCCAATAAGGGAATCTTCCAGGAAATACCTACGCTTCAGGGCAGGCTCCATGCACCATCAGTTCTCTGCACTTCCCTTTGGCTTATCTACTGCACCCAGGGAATTCACAAAGTGCCTAGCTCCAGCCATTTCAGTTTGCAGGCAAAGAAATATTCAAATATACCCATGGTTGGACGATTGTCTGATTCAGGCAGAAAGCCAGGACTTGCTATTAAAACATCTGGCATTCATAAAGAAACTTCTAACCTCACTGGGGTACACCATAAACAAAAAGAAATCTCACCTAGTACCCTGCCAACAGATTGTATTCCTGGGAGCAAGCTTCAACACAACTTCCCAGATGGCTTTCCTCACTCCAACGAAACAAGTTTGACAGCCTACTTCAAACTAATGGCCACAAAGACCCAGTTATCTGCAAGGAAAATTCTGCAAGCCCTGGGGTTCATGGCCTCTTGCATTCTACTAATTCCGTATGCAAGACTGCATATAAGGAATTTGCAATGGTATCTAAAAAGTCTATAGTGCCAACATTCTCTGGACCTGGAATCAATGATTCCTATCATTCCTTGTATAAAGACAAGAGTTCCTTTGGTGGGCAGAGGCCTGCCAACACAACAAGGGGCTCCCCTTCACTCTACCCCCTGCCACCTAAACCCTAACAGACGCATCAGACTATGCATGGGGGGACTCACTTGGCAGGGCAGTGCATTCAGAGCAAATGGAACCCGAGACAGATGCACCTGCATATCAATCAAAAAGAAATGTTATGTGTACAGAATTCCCTGACAGCCTTCAAAGACCACATTCTTCCAGGACAATTATTGGAAAAGACAGACAACACCACAGTTATGTGGTACATAAGCAGGGGGGAACCCACTCGTACCCTCATTGCAGACTAGCCATGGCTCTGTGGAACACAGCCTTGAGCTACCAAGTGCACCTACAAGCTCAATTCCTGCCACACAAACTAAATTCACTGGCAGATGACCTAAGCAGAAATCTCATGGATCTACATGAATGGAAACTGGAACCAAAAATATTCAACCTACTGAGGAACAAATGGGGGACTCCAGAGATAGACCTGTTTGCCTCCACTCAGAACTACCAATTGGACAAATTCTGCACAAGGACTTCCCACAGTCAAGCTTGGAAAGTGGATGCCCTGTCCTTTACCTGGGATAGCCTCTCTGTTTATGCCTTTCCCCCCTCTGCCTCTCCTCTCGAAGGTTCTACTAAAGATCAAACAGGACAAGCCAAGGACAATATTGATTGCACCAGACTGGCCATGCCAGCACTGGTACCCCCTCTTGCACAGTATGACACTGCTGGAACCATGACACCTACCTTGTTCTCCCAGCAGTCGGGCCAGATTCTGCACCCTCAGCTTCAAACCGTGAACCTTGCAGCCTGGCTAATTCCTTGAGCTCTCCAATAGCATCCCTCAGTAGGCAGGTTCTAGATGTCATTCTGGAGGCAAGGAGGCCTAGTACTAGAAAATCTATGCTGAAAAGTGGAAAAGATACTGTTCCTGGAGCCAGACTCTGGGGATGGGCACAGAGCTGCCCAGCTTACCTCATATTCTTCTGTACTTAACAGAAATGCTCCACAAGGCTTATCCGTCTTGTTTATTAAAATTCATGCCTCTGCCATTTCAGCACATTATAATACTGAACCACCCCTCTTCTCAATTCCCTGCTAAAGCAATTCCTCAGAGGGGCCAAAATATACCCCCCCCCAGGCAAGCCCCTACCTCAGCCTGGGACCTTAACTTTGTTTTGGAAAAGCTCATTGTACCTCCTTTTGAACCAGCTGCAACTGCAGAGTTGAAATTCCTTTCTTGGAAAACAGCCTTCCTTCTAGCCATCACTTCAGCAAGAAGAGTGTCTGAATTACAGGCACTCATGGCAGTAGAGCCCTTCATTGTCTTCCATGCAAATGGGGTTTCCCTCAGGACCAGTCCTTCCTTTATGCTCAAGGTGGTGTGTAGTGTGGCCCTAAATCAGTCCATTCATTTGCTTACTTTTTTCCCCAATCCACAAAACAAAGGTGAACGAATACTGCACTCCTTGGACGTGCACAGACAACTTAGATTTTACTTGGACAGGACTAAGCCACTCAGAAAATCTGAACAGCTGCTAGCTGGCATTGCTGCAGGGGCAGAAGGGAAGGCCATTTCAAAGAAAACCATTTCTAAATGGGATAGCCCATTGCATTCATTTCTGCTATAAGCACCATGGAAAACCTACCCCACAGGGGATAACATCACATTCCACCAGGGCTTGCATCTCCCTCTACAGCCATCCTCAGAGGAGTCCCTAACAGGGACATCCTAGAAGCTGCTACCTGGAGCTCTGTACATACCTTCACCAAGCATTACCACATGCCTATTTTTTCTAAAAATAGAGCTGGTTTTACCACTGCAGTCTTGCAGGGCTTATTAGCTGGTCCTAATGCTCTCTGACTTCCTCCTCCCTTCCTTAGCTTTGGGAATCAACCCAAATGTAATGACTACAACAGTGAAACAACATAGTACAGTTGTGTACACTTATTATAAATGTAGATGTTCAAGTGTATTCACTGTTGCAGTCCTGGTTACCCTCCCTCCAGCCACCTAACTTCTCTTGGCTCTACCTTTCTTCTTGTTTGATGTATCTAAGCTTTCTGCTGTATTTGCTTTTTGATGGAGGTGTAACATAACATACAATTGCTTCCCATTATGGGGGCACCTGACATCTGCTGCAAGAAAAACTGATGTAATGGCATTAGCTGCATGATGTTCTTCGTGTTTCACTGTTGCAGTCATTACATTTGGGTTATCTGCTTGTAGGTAGCCCTCAGTCGGCCTGTTTATCAAAGTCTTGGGTCCTGCGTCGGTTGCTGTCTCATCTTCCATGATGTCAGGTAGTCAGGGGTGTAAAGCATGCAGCCGACTCCATTACATCAGTCTTTCTTGCCATGTGGTGCCTGAAGCAAAAGCAGTTCGCAAGTGCCAGACGGCAGACTCCTGAATTTTTTGTTTTCGAGTTTCAAATCTGAAGTCTCAAAGCTAAGTACCCCGTTGGGGATCCTTTTTCTTGCTCCAAACTGATGTCGGTAAAAGTTAACAACTGTATTACTTGTGGAAATCAAATGCCTCATAAAGATTTTCATTCGTACTGCATTCCTTGCTTAGGCCTAGACCACGACGTCCCTCACTGTCTGTTTTGTGCCTTATTCAATCCTCAAACTATTCGTCAGTTAATTTTCGCATCTATTTTGGTACTCTGTTCAATTATCCAGAAATGGCTTTGGTAAGCCTCCCGACATTCCAAAAAAAACGCAAAGATAAAGACAGACCGCATAGGTCCAAAGCTGCCAATGATGCTTCTGTTAAGCTAGTTGCCAGTTCGCCAGTACTCTGTGAGGCGATTTCGCAGCCCCTGATACCTGCTACTTCAGATTTGCAGGCCTCTACGGAGACCCATTCTGAGTCCGGTATGCCGCGAGATGCTTCTTCGACTATGGAACCTGCGGATATCTCTACCTTGGATAGGTCCGGAGCCGCTGTGTAGGCACCAGCTTCTGAGGGTGTATACAGACCTACTGACTTGCATATTAAACCATTTTCTTCTTCAAGGCCTAAAACTTGATGCACGCCTATAATACAGACACCCAGACAACGTGGTCAGCCCCTATGCCTGAAAAACAAATGATAAGAATGGCTGAAGACTTATTAGGGAAGCCACCCTTCTCTCTGTGAGACCTAGAACTGATTTTCCTTCTGATTCTTCTGATCAGGATTCTGAAATTTCTGTTTCTTCTGATGACCAGGATTTGCCCTTATCTACCTATGAGAATTCTGATGCAGAGTACTCCATTCTCTCTGCTTCCTCTCCAGAAGATTTCTCTTTTGGTGAAACTTTGCATACTCTTCGGGAGCATTTCCGCTGGGAAAGTCAGGATTACTCTGACTCCAAAAAGAGGCTTAGGGAATCAGCACAGGCCTTTAGCTATCCCTCCTGTACTGGACATTGTAGATGATGCCTTCTTAGAATCTAGCCTGGCCCCAGACACTTTACCTCCGGCTCCCAAGAAAACTGACCAGTGTTAGAGTTCCTGACTCTCCCAAGTTCCTCTTTAAGAATCCTACTGCAGATCCAGAGACAATTTCACAGGGACCCAAAGGCATTAAGGCTACTATTGCCAAAAACCCTACCCCTCTGATAGAGATTCCAGGGCCCTTGACATATGGGGTAAGAAGGTACACACTTCTACTTTGGACATTAGGGCTTTAAACTGCCAGTTTCATATGTTAAATTATAAGCAACATATTATTGGATTACTTTAACAGAAAATGCTGATTATTCCTGACTGTGCTGAAATTAAAGAAATACAGGATTTAATGCATTCTGCTGAACAAGTTGGTAAACATACTTTGCAATGTGGTTTTGATTCATTAGAGGCATCTTGCAGGGCTGTTGTCACTGGGTCTGTACGTAGAAGGCATGCTTGGCTTAAGGAGCAAAATTTGCCAGATCATGTTAAAGCTAAATTACTGGATGCTCCCTTAAACCAAGACAACATGTTTGGCAAAAAAGCAGAAGTAGTACTTAAAAGATGGAGGAAAAAGCTAAATCTATGCAAACTGTTAAAGATTTCCTGCAAGTACAGCCTTCCTGGATTTAGTAGGCACTGGCCTTCTAAGAACTGGGCCTTTCCTGTCTCTTCCAGGCCTTCTCAATCCAAACCCAGGACCAGCATACCACCCAGACTTCAGTCTCAAGTTGCTGACAGGCCAAGGCAGTGGGAGGCTCCCACTTCCAAAGCTGGAAGTGGTAAGACACCCCCCCCCCATGGTAAACTGTCTCAATGAGTTAACCTTAAACCTTCCAAGCCCTGCTCAACTGACTGTTCCTTTAGAGGGAAAGATCGCCCTGCATGCAAAAAACTGGGAACTCATTACCCAAGACAAATGGGCTTTAAATATAGTTTCCCAAGGATACAGATTCCATTTCCACTCCTTACCAACCCCAAATGGTTGGCTGGACCTACCCCCAAATCAGTGGGCAGAGGCTCAAAAGCAGGTTCTCTCTCTTCTAAGTATCAGGGCTATTCAACCTGTCCCAGAAGAGGAATGGGGGCAAGGTTTTTACTCAAGACTTTTCCTGGTGCCCAGAAGAGACAATTCCTGGTGTCTTATCCTGGATCTGTCTATCCTAAACACTTTTTTGGTAATCCCAAAATTCAAAATGCTAACTCTTCATCAGTTGCTTCCCATGCTAGACAAAAATGACTGGTTGGCAACATTGGATTTAAAGGAAGCTTACCTGCACATCCCAATAAGGGAATCTTGCTGAAAATACCCATGCTTCAGAGCAGGCTACATGCACTATCAGTTCTCTGAACTGCCCTTTGGCTTATCTACTGCGCCCAGGGTATTCACAAAGTGTCTAGCTCCAGTCATTGCATTATGCAATCAAAGCAATATTCAAATATACCCATACCTGGATGATTGTTTAATTCAGACAAAGTCAGGACATCCTATTAAATCATCTGGCATTTGTGAAGAAACTACTAACTTCACTGGGGTACACCATAAACGAAAATAAATCACACCTAGTACCCTGCCAACGAATTGTATTTCTGGGAGCAAGCTTGAATACATCTTCCCAGATGCCCTACCGCACGCCAGAAAAACAAGTTTATTTGACCGCCTACTTCAAACTACTGGCCGCAAAGACCCAACTATCCGCAAGGAAAATACTGCAAGCCCTGGGGTTCATGGCCTCTTGCATTCTACTAATTCCATATACAAGACTGCATATGAGGAAACTACAATGGTATCTAAAAAGCCTATGGTGTCAAAATTCTCAGGACCTAGAATCAATGATTCCTATCATTCCTTGCATAAGAATAGAGTTCCCTTTGGTGGGCAGAGGCCTGCCACCACAACAAGGGACTGCCATTCACTCTATCCCCTGACGCCCAAACCCTAACAACAGATGCATCAGACTATGCATGGGGGGCTCACTTGGCAGGGCAGTGCAATCCGGTCAAATGCACCTGCAAATCAATCAAAAATAAATGTTAGCTGTACAGAATTCTCTGACAGCCTTCAAGGACCACATTCTTCCAGATACTTATTGGTAAGGATGGACAACACCACTGTCATGTCATACATAAGCAGGGGGGAACCCACTCGTACTCGCTCTGCAGACTAGCCATGGCTCTGTGGAACACAGCCTTGAGCAACCAAATGCACCTACAAGCTCAATTCCTGCCAGGCAAGCTGAATACACTGGCAGATGACCTAAGCAGAAATCTCATGGGCCCACACAAGTGGAAACCAGAACCAAAGATATTCAACATTTTGAGAAACAAATGGGGGTGCCCAGAGATAGACCTGTTTGTCTCCCCTCAGAACTACCAATTGGACAAATTCTGCACAAGGACTCCCCACAGACAAGCTTGGAAAGTGGATGCCCTGTCCTTCACCTGGAAAAACCAATCAGTGTATGCCTTTCCCCCTCTGCCTCACCTCTCCAAAGTTCTACTAAAGATCAAACAGGACAAACCAAGGACAGTACTCATTGCACCAGACTGGCCATGCCAACACTGGTACCCCCTCTTGCACAGTGTGTCACTGCTGGAACCTTGGCACCTGTCTCAGACCCCTTCCCTGCTTTCCCAGTAGGAGGTCCAGATTCCCGCATCCCCAGCTTCAAACCCTGAACCTTGCAGCCTGGCTAATTGCCTGAGCTCTCCATTGCCATTCCTGAGTAAGTAAGCGATGGATGTCATTCTGGAGGCAAGGAGACCTAGTACTAGAAAATCCTATGCTGACAAGTGGAAAAGATTCTGTTACTGGAGCCAAACTCAGGGGATAGGCACAATAGTGCCCAATTTACCACATATTCTTCAATACTTAACTGAGATGTTTCACAAGAGTATTTCCTTCTCTTCCATTAAAATCCATGCCTCAGCCATTTCAGCACATTATTCTACAGAGCCACCCCTGTTCTCTCATCCACTGCTGAAGCAATTCCTCAGAGGGGCCAAAAACTTAAGACCACCCAGAAGAGCCCCTACTCCAGCCTGGGACCTTAACTTTGTATTGGAAAAGCTCACTCTACCTCCCTTTGAGCCAACTGCAGGGTTGAAATTCCTTTCTTGGAAAACAGCCTTCCTCCTAGCCATCACTTCAGCTAGAAGGGTATCTGAATTACAGGCCTTCATGGCAGTGGAGCCTTTCATCATCTTTCATGCGGATAGAGTGTCCCCCAGGACCCACCCTTCCTTTATGCCCAAGGTGGTATCCAGTGTGGCCCTTAATCAGTCCATTCATTTGCCAACCTTCTTTTCTAATCCATATAACAAGGGGAATGAATACCGCACTCCTTGGACATGCACAGACAACTTAGATTTTACTTGGACAGGGCTAAGCCTCTCAGGAAATCTGAACAGCTGCTGGTTGCATTTGCCTCAGGGGCAGAGGGGGAAGGCCATTTAAAAAGCAATCCATTTCTAAGTGGATAGGCCATTGCATTCATTTCTGCTATAAGCACCATGGAAAACCTACCCCACAGGGGATAAGACCCCATTCCACCAGGGCTGCATCTACTTCTACATCATTTCTCAGAAGTATCCCTACCAGGGACATCCTAGAAGCTGCTACCTAGAGTTCTGTACATACTTTCACCAAGCATTACCACTTGCCATTTTTTTTCTAAATCCAGAGCTGGTTTTGCCACTCCCTTCCATAGCTTTGGGAATCTACCCAAATGTAATGACTGCAACAGTGAAATAGGAAGAACATAGTACTGTTGTGTGCACTTACCATAAATGTAGATATTGGAGTGTATTCACTGTTGCAGGCCTGGTTACCCTCCCTCCAGCCCCCTGACGTCTATTGACTATACCTCTCTTCTTCTTTACTGTATTTAAGCTTTCTGGTGTATTTGCTTTTTGTTGGAGGTGTAACCTTGTATATAATTGCTTCCCATTATGGGGGCACCTGACATCTGGGGCAAGAAAAACTGATGTAATGGTGTCGGCTGCATGCTTTTATACCCCTGTGACTACATGTACACAACTGTACTTTTTATACCCCTGCCGACCTGACGTTATGGAAGAAGAGAGAGCATCTGATGCAGGAGTCCAAGACTCTGGTATTCCGGCCGGCTGAGGGCTACCTGCAGGCAGATAACCCAAATGTAATGAGTGCAACAGTGAATACACTGAAACATCTACATTTATGGTAAGTGTACACAACTTTACTTTTCCAAGAACCCACACTCTCAACCTTGTGCCCCTAAGAGGCGGGATAGGTTTTACAAAGTCCCTGATGGCTACTAGTTCCTATTAAAACCATCTTAGGCTGACCCAGCACTTAATTCAGTATCCCCAGACAGTCTAGGCAATTCCCCTCTGCTTCCCTACTACCATCCGATAAAGATAGCAAAACCTTGGACAGAATGGGAAAAAAGGTATACACCTCATTGACCCTAGCTTTCAGGGCTATAAACTATCAGACTCACATGGTGAAGTATACCCTGGAGTTGGTTTCCCAGGCTACCACCCCTGACTGTCCAGCCAAATCTGACATTTCCTCAAAATTATCCCTGGACACCCAAGTAGCCAGACAACTCTATCCGCTGCAGCTATGATGCAGCAGAAGCAGCTGCCAGATCTGCTGCCACTGCATCAACCTTGCGCAGATACTCCTGGCTCAGAATACAACCTCTGCCAGATGACTTTAAAGCCAAGATCATGGATGCCCCTCTGGATAACAAACTTCTATTTGGCAAAATGCTGCAGGACATTAAGCACTTGCTGGTGTCCCCAGTGCCCAGATACTTCAGGAACTACCCAGACAAAACATGCTTTTTCAGAAGTGCCCCTTCCTCCTCTCGCCCTTCTACTGCCAAACCACATAGGGGATCTCAGAGACAACCTTATCCCAGACTCCTCAACCACAATCCCCCAACAAACAGCTCTTTCAGGATAGAGGGGGTCCCTACTCTGCGTGACTGCCTTGCCCAAGTGCCCCTGTCCACCCACCTTACCCAATGCCTACCCTTTCGGAAAACTATCACTACAGATTGGTGGGTCCTTTCCATCATCCAAAAAGGGTACTTCCTTTCCTGGAAAGAAAAACCCACACCAGTAAGGATTCCTTTCCCTCCCAAAAATCAACTTCCTCTACTCCCTTCCATCCTGCAGGAACTAGTTCCCCATAGAACCAGTTCCCTCAGGACAGGAAGGGACTAGGCTTCTCCTCCCACCTTTTCTTAGTCCCAAAAAGGATGGCCCCTGGAGACCTATTCTGGACCTCTCATACCTAAACCTGTTTTTACAGGTTCCATCATTCAAGATGCTCTCCCTTCAAACTCTTTTACCCCTCATCCCATCTTAAGCCTTCATGGTCACTCTAGACCTAAAAGATGCATACCTGCACATCTCATTCCATCCTACGCTTCTCCAGGCCCTGTTTTTATTTTCAATTTACTGTATTGTCTTTTGGCATGTCTACGGCACCCAGAGTTTTTACCAAGTGCTTAGCCCCAGCCATCGTCCATTGCAGAACCAAGGGAATACAAATCTACCCTTACTTGGATAATATTCTCATTTTGGCAGAATCAGAGTCCACCCTTCTGGCAAATCTCAAATTCACCATGTCCCTTCTGAACAATCTGGGTTTCACCCTCAATCCTCTCCTCCCACAACATGACAAGGTTTTTCTAGGGTGCAGAATCAGAACAGATCTCATGAGCTCCTTCTTACCACCAGACAAGGTTCAATCCCTCCCTTCCCATTTTCTAAGTCTACTGACAGAATCACACCTAACTGCAACACAGTTTCTACAAACTGTAGGTCTCATGGCTGCCACCATCCCCATTCTCCCACTAGTAAGGATGCACATGAGGACATTCCAATGGTACTTAAAGAATGTTTGGTCACAGAGCCAGCAACCTCTAGACAAACTCAACCCCCTTCTGCCCTTTCTAAAACCAGAGCTGAAGTGGTGGACTCAACAGGTTTCCAACAACCAGGGAATTCCTCTGCAGCTCCCGCCCACTTCCCAGTCTATGCATGCAGATGCATCAGACCTAGGATTGGGTGCAACCCTGCAGGGCTACAGGGTACAACAGTTCTAGTCCCATGTCCCCTGCCCTGCAAAAACAGCACATCAATGTCAGGGAAATGACTGCTGTCCTACTAGCTCTAAAAGTCTTCCTTCCCATGCTGCAACCAGGGATACTCCACATTGTGACAGACAACACTACTGTCATGTGGTACCTAAACAAGGAGGGACAAAGGCATACCAGTTAAGTTGGATAACTGCAAATCTGGGAAATGGCAGCAAAACACAACCTCTTTCTGAAAGCTTCATACATTCCCTCTCAGGAAAACGAGCAGACTTGCTCGGCAGAACCACCTCTTTGCAACACACATGGATGTTGCACAGGAATACCTTCCTACACAAGTCCATCAGTGGGCCACACCACAAGTGGATCTGTTTGCCCCCCCAGAACAGACAACTGAACAGATTTTGCAGTAGGACCCACTCACCACTAGCTTGGAGAGTGGATGCCTTCAGTTTTTCATGGCAGGGAATGTACCTATACGCCTTCCCTCTAATTCAGAGAGTCATCCTGAAAATCAAGAAGGAACAACCAAAAATCTTCCTGGTGACTCCCTATTGGCCAAAGCAACACTGTATGTTCTTCATGTTTCACTGTTGCAGTCATTACATTTGGATAATCTGCTGGCAAGTTGCCCTCAGTCGGCCTGATTAACAAAGTCTTGGGTCCTGCATTGGTTGCTGTCCCTTCTTCCATGACGTCAGGTCATCAGGGGTATAAAACCTGCAGCCGATGCCATTACATCAGTCTTTCTTGCTGCTCGGTGCCCGAAGCAGAAGCAGTTCGCAAGTGCCGGTCGGCCGACTCCTGAAAGTTTTGTTTTCGAGGTTCAGAACAGAGGTCTTCAAGTAAAAGCTAAGTACCCCATTGGGGAAACTTTTTCTTGCTCCTTACCGATGTCAGTAAAAGTTAATTGCATTTACTTGTGGGAAGCAAATACCTCATAAGAATTTTCATTTGTACTGTACTCCTTGCCTAGGCCCTGACCACAGCGTACCTTGCTGTCGGTATTGTGCTTTATTTAATCAGCGCAGTATCCATCGTCGGTACATTTTTGCTTCTAAATATTTCGATTCTCAGTTTAATTATCCAGAAATGACGTCGGTTAGCCTTCCGACTACCAGAATACTGAAAAAAATGCAAAGAAAAAGAGACACGCCGTTGAAGTCCAAAACTGCCAATGACGCTTCTCCTAAGCCAGTCGCCAGTTCGCCGGTACTCAGTGAGGTGCTTTCGCAGCCCCTGATACCCGCTACTTCTGATTTGTAGGCCTCTACTGACACCCATTTGGAGTCTGGTATGCCACAAAATGTTTCGCATATGGAACCCCTGGATGTCTCTACCTTAGATGGGTCTGGAGCCGCTGTGCAGGCACCAGCTTCTGAGGGTGTATTCAGGCCTACAGACTTACATATTAAACCAGCTCCAACTTCAATACTAAGGCCTAAATCTAGATCTTTGTCTAAAAAACTGATGCCCAGGCCACATGTTCAGGCCACTATGCCTAAAAAACAAATGATCAAAATGGCTGAAGATTTAATTACTCTAATCAGGGGTAGTCAACCCCCCTTCTAAGAGGCCTAGGGCTGAACTTGACTATGAATCTTCTGAACAGGACTCTGTTTCTTCTGACTTTTCTAATAATCTGGATTTGTCCATACCTACTTATGAGGACTCTGATGCAGAGGATTCCATTCCCTCTGCTTCTCCCCCTGAGGATTTCTCTTTTGGGGAAACTTTACATACCTTAAGGGAGCATTTCCACTGGGAAAGTCAGGATTTTTCTGATTCCAAAAAGAGACTTGGGGATTTCCTCCTTCTTCCTCAGCATAGGCCTTTGGCTATACCTCCTGTACTAGACATTGTTGAGGATGTGTTTTTGGAATCCAGTATGGCCCCTGATTCCTTGCCTCCAGCCCCTAGTAAACCAGACAGGTACTACAGGGTTCCTGAGTCCCACAAATTCCTTTTCAAAAATCCTGTTGCGGACCCTGAAACCATTTCTCAGGGGCCCAAAGGCATTCAGGCTTCTACTGTTAAAAATCCTACCCCTTCTGATAGAGACTCCAGGGCACTGGATAGATGGGGTAAAACGGTTTATACTTCTGCAACCTTAGCTATCAGGGCTTTAAATTATCAATTCCATATGCTAAAATATCAACAGCATATCATGGGACTGCTTAAACAGAAGATGTTGATTTCTGACTGTGTGGAAAATAAAGATTTACAGGATTTATTGCATTCAGCTGAACAAGTTAGAAAACATACTTTGCAGTGTGGTTTTGATTCTTTAGAGCCCTCTTGCAGGGCTGCTGTTACCAGGTATTTTCTTGGGAGGCATGCTTGGCTTAAGGTGCAATCTCTGCCTGATCATGTTAAAGCAAAACTGTTGGATGCTCATTTGCAGCAAGACCATCTGTTTGGCAATAAGGCTGAAGAAGTTCTAAAAAAAATGGAAGATAAAGCTAAATCTATGCAAACTGTGAAAGATTTCTTACAAGTACAACCTCCTAGATTTAGTAGGCACTGGCCTACTAAGAACTGGTCCTTTCCAGCTCCTTCCAGAGCCACTCCAGCCAAACATAGACATTCCAAAAGCACCAGGTCTGAGTCCCAAGGGACTTTCAGAACTAAGCAATGGGGTGCTTCCACTTCCAAATCTGGAAATAAGACACCACCCTATGGTAAACGGTCTCAATGACTTTCCTTTAAAATTACCAGGCACTTGCCTCTTAGCCGCCCCTTTGGGGGGAAAACTGGCTCTTCATGCAAACAACTGGCAACTTATAACCCAGGACAAATGGGTTTTAAATATAGTGTCCCAGGGATACAGATTTCATTTCCACACATTGCCAACTCCAAACGGGTGGCCAGACCTGCCCCCAAATCAGTGGAAAGAGGCTCAGAAACAAGTACTTTCCCTCTTACACATGGGGGCTATTCAACTAGTACCAGAAGAGGAAAAGGGACACTGTTTCTATTCCAGACTTTTCTTGGTACCCAGAAAAGACAAACCATGGCATCCAATTCTGGACCTGTCTACTCTAAACACCTTTCAGGGTATTCCAAAATTCAAGATGCTGACTCTTCACCAGTTACTTCCTATGCTAGGCAAGGATGCCTGGTTGGCAACTCTAGATTTAAGAGGCTTACCTGCATATCCCAATCAGGGAATCTTGCAGAAGGTACTTACGCTTCAAAGCAGGCTACTTGCATTATCAGTTCTCTGCACTGCCCTTTGGCTTGTCTACTGCGCCCAGGGTATTCACCAAGTGCCTGGCTCCAGTAATTGCATTTTGCAGGCAAAGAAATATTCAAATATATCCATACCTGGACAGTTGTCCAATTCAGGCAGAAAACCAGGCCATTCTTCTAAAACATCTGGCGTTTGTAAAAAGGGTTCTAACTTGTCTAGGGTACACCATAAATGAAAAGAAATCACAACTGGTACCCTCTCAAAAAAAACATTCCTGGGTGCAAGCTTGAATACAACTGCCCAGGTGGCTTTCCTTACGCCAGAAAAGCAAATTCCATTTGGTGACTTAGTTCAAACAGGTGGCCACAAAAACCCTGCTATCTGCAAAGCAAATACTGCAAGCCTTGGGGTTCATGGCCTCCTGCATTCTTCTAATTCCATATGCAAGACTGCATATGAGGAAACTTCAGTGGTACTTAAAAAGTTTATGGAGTCAACATTGTCACAGCCTGGAAACTACGATTCCTATCGTACCTTGCCTGCACCTAGAGTTCCTATGGTGGGCAGAGGCCTGCCACTAAAACAAGGGACTGCCATTCACACCACCCCCTGCCGACCAAACCCTAACTACAGATGCATCAGGCTATGCATGGGGGGCTCATCTGGCAGGGAAGTGCATTCAGGGCAAATGGAGCCCAAATCAAATGCACCTTCATATCAATCAAAAAGAAATGTAGCTGTACAGAATGCACAGACAGCCTTCAAGGACTACCTTCTTCCAGGGCAACTAATGGTAAAGGCGGACAACACCACATTTATGTGGTACATAAACAAGCGAGGGGGTAAACATTCCTACCCCCTCTGCAGACTAGCCATGGCATTGTGGGACATGGCCTTGAGCTACCAAGTACAACTACAGGCTCCATTCCTGCCAGGAAAGCTGAATATTCTGGCAGACGAACTAAGCAGAAATCTCTTGGACCCACACGAATGGAAACTGGAACCATGGATTTTCAACATGACGCGCAAATGGGGGAGCCCAGACATAGATCTTTTTGCCTCACCTCAGAACTATCAGTTGGACAGGTTTTGCACAAGAACTCATCACAAAAAAGCCTGGAAAGTGGATGCTCTGTCCTTCAGCTGGAAAAACAAGTCTATGCCTTTCCCTTAATGCCTCTGCTCTCCAAAGTTCTACTAAGTCAAACAGGACAAACCAAAAATGATTTTGATTGCTCCAGACTGACCTCACCAGCACTGGTACCCACTCCTGCACAGTGTGTCACAATTTTCACCATGGCACCTGCCTCAGACACCTTCCTTACTGTCTCAGCAGGAGAACGAAATTCTGCACCCTCAGCTCCAAACATTGAATTTTGCAGCTTGGCTAATAATTTAAATTCCCCCTTAGCATCCCTCAGCAAACCTGTGATGGATGTCATTTTGGAGGCAAGAAGACATAGTAATAGAAAATCTTATGCTGACAAATGGAAAAGATTCTGTGCCTGGAATCAATCTCAAGGGATGAGCACAGCAGCACCCAATTTACCTCAGATTTTGCAATACTTAACTGAGATGCTTCACAAGGGCCCGTCTTTTTCTTCCATAAAAATCCATGCCTCAGCCATTTCAGCTCATTACAACACAGAACCCATCCTCTTCTCTCATCCTCTGCTAAAGCAATATCTCAGAGTGGCCAAAAACTTGAGGCCACCTAGGAGAGCTCCAACCCCTGCCTGGGAACATAAGTTTGTTTTGGTGAAACTCACTCTACCTCCTTTCGAGCCAGCTGCTACTGCAGATTTAAAATTTCTTTCCTGGAAAACAGACTTCCTTTTAGCAATCACTTCAGCTAGAAGGATATCTGAATTGCAGGCCCTTATGGCAGTGGAGCCTCTCATCATCTTTTATGCGGGCAGGGTGTCACTCAGGACTAATCCATCATTCATGCCCAAGGTGGTATCCAGTTTGGCTCTTACTCAATTCATTTGCCAACTTTCTTTCCCAATCCACAGAACAAGGGGGAGCGGATTCTGCATTCATTGGATGTACACAGACAACTTAGATTCTACTTGAACAGGACTAAATCTCGAAGAAAATCTGAACAACTGCTGGTAGCATTTGCTGCAGGGGCAGAGGGGAAGGCTATTTCAAAGCAAACCATTTCTAAATGGATAAGCCATTGTATTCATTTCTGCTATAAGCACCATGGAAAACTTATTCCACAGGGGATCAGATCTCATTCCACCAGGGCTGCATCTACTTCTACAGCCTTTCTCAGAGGTGTTCCTACCAGGGATATTCTAGAAGCTGCTACCTGGAGTTCAGTTCATACTTTCACCAAGCGTTATCACTTACCAGTTTTCTCTAAATCAGAGCTGGCTCTGCCACTGCTGTTTTGCAGAGCCTTTTAGCTGGTCCTAATGCTGTATAAATCCATCCTCCCAACCATAGCTTTGTGAATCTACCCAAATGTAATGACTGCAACAGTGAAACACAAAGAACATAGTACAGTTGTGTACACTTACCAGAAATGTAGATGTTTTGAGTGTATTCACTGTTGCAGTCCTGGTTATCCTCCCTCCAGCCCCCTGTTTTTCTCTTACTATACCTCTACTTTCTTTTACTACACTTAAAAAGCCTTTTTGGTGTATTTACATTTGTTTGGAGGTATATTTTTGTGTTTTTAATTACTTGTATATATATTTTTCTCCCCAGTTGGGGGGCACCTGACATCTGGGGCAAGAAAAACTGATGTAATGGCGTCGGCTGCATGTTTTATATACCCCTGACGACCTGACATCATGGAAGAAGGGACAGCAACTGACACAGGACCTAAAACTTTGTTAATCAGGCCTACTGAGGGCAACCTGCCAGCAGATTACCCAAATGTAATGACTGCAACAGTGAATACACTCAAACATCTACATTTATGGTAAGTGTACATAACTGTACTTTCCCCCTTTTGTTTTCACTAGCCAAGGGCAATCACCACAAGTTACCCACAAGGTGGACTTATTAACTCAACAACAGGGATCTCTCCTGCACCCACAACTGTCTTTACTGCAACTAACTCTGTGGGTGTCAACTTCTGATCCGTTTTAGACAACACTGCTCAGATGATGTGCTATCTGTCCTGAGGGAGGCCAGGAAACCAACTGCTAGAAAAAACTGTCTAAATGGCAGAGATTCTCACAATGGTGTTTTCTAAGAAACAAGGACCCATTTCTGGCTGATCCTCCCCTGGTCCTTAACTATACCTGCGGGGATAGTTAAGGAGGGACTAGCTTACTCTTTTCTCAGAGTCCATCTCTCAGCTATTTCTGCATGCTTGTCTCTACAGCTGCCGCCTCTTTCCAGGCTGGATGTAAAACTTTTCCTAAGGGGGGTTTTGCACATCAGACCATCAAGAAAGTCTATCCCTCCTACCTGGGACTTCAACTTCGTGCTGGAAAAGCTTACCCTACCCCTTTTGTGCCCGCCAGTACAGCATCTCTTCAGATGTGCACATGGAGAACCATCCTATTAGTGGCCATTGCCTCTGCTAGAAGAGTGTCTGAATTACAGGCCCTGATGGCTGGCCCTCCTTACACCACCTTCCACAATGACAGGGTTACCCTACACACCAACCCCTCCTTTATGTCCAAAGTAGTTAACAAACTATCCTTTAAACCAGTCTATTCACCTACCTGCCTTCTTCCCCTCCCATACCAACTCCACGGAGAGGATTCTTCATTCCCTTGATGCACATAGGCAACTTTCAGAAAATCAGAACAAATGTTTATTTCCTTCCATCCCAGGGTATTGGGTAAGGCAGTCTCCAAACAATCTCCTCCTGGATCAGAAAATCCATCCTTTTTTGCTACACTCATGATCCCAACCCATTGCCTCAAGGAGTGCGAGTACATTCTGCCAGAGGCATGGCTACCTCTAAGGCCTTCATGAAAGGACTAGACACAGCTTCTATCATGGAGGCAGCCCCCTGGTCTCACAGTCCGTACCTTCACTAAGCACTACAAGCTGGACTAGGTCTCTAGACTCTGGGCAGGATTTGCCAGGGCAATCCTGCAAGGATTTCTAGAATCCTACACCTCGGCCACCTCCCAACTTTTCTCCTAGCTGTGGTACTCTCCCACAGTATGAATACTGCAACATGGGAATAGGACATAGAATAGTTGTGTAAAATCTTACCATAACCATAGATGTCCTTCTCTTGCATGTTGCAGTATTCCTTCTCACCCTCCATCCCCCTGAATATCCTCTAGTTCCTCTGGTGTATCCCCTCACTACAGGCCACTTGCTACAGTCCTGCAGGGACATTTGCTTCTCCTTGGCGTTATAGTCGCTTCTCTGGGCTTCAAGTTCTGAGGTCTGTGCATGCCAATGTCACATTTATACTCCATGGTTTATGGCCCTACGTGTGATGTCCCACGCACCTACAGCAGCCAGGCTTAAGCTTTGGTATAGGAGCCAATGTCTGGTCACCCGGGGGCTGAAAATCCCACAGTATGAATACTGCAACATGGAAGAGAAGGGACATCTATGGTTATGGTAAGATTTTATACAACTATTCTTTGCCTCTAATACAAGAGGTTTAATGGAAAGTCTAGCCTTGCTTGATTTTTCTTTTGTGTTTTTCTGATGGCTTTTTCTGTGACCTTTTTACTCATTGTTTTAGTTTGGTTGGGATATTTTGCAGACACCCTAATGGTTATGGATATTCCAGGTGTACCACCCACTCGGGTGGAATCTGCTACAGCAGAAGTAAAATAGACACTTGAAAAAAGAGACATCCTGCAGGTCCTGCCACACCAGACAGGATCCAAAGGCTCCCTGCTGGATTGCTTTATTTCGGAAGAAAATATGGGACCCAAGGCTGATTCGGGACCTAAGCCTGATATGTTCTGTTTGAACAGAGGAACCAGGTAGGGTATCCTCTTTCTCCTTTATTCGCACTATGTTTAGAACCAAGGGACTCTGAAATTCAGGGATGTAATTGGTATGGTAATCAAGAAAAGTTGGCTTTGTTTGCAGATATTGTTTTGTACCTGATAAAATCAGAAAAGGACAAAATATGCAACATCATCTAAAAGATTTAGGATTTTTGTTTGGAAATATTTGTGTAGGTATTTTTCTACCCCAAATAGATCCCAAAAACATTTTTTCTCAGGTAGAATGCAGATGTTGGAGGTGTGATGGGGAAGAAAGAGGTAATTGGGAGCATATATTTGGGGGGAGTATAATCAGTTGGCAGACTTAAACTCCTAGCAGAGTCTTCTGTCAAATACTGAGTGAGCAAATTGGTGTTAACTAAGAAGATGATTTTTTGAGCTGTGATACAGGATCTGAATTGCCTCAAAGTTAAAAAGAGCAATATTTAAAAGCTGTCCCTATTTTTGGGCTATTGTATCCACATTATTTAGGCTTTGTCCAGATTTCTTGCACTGAGAGATTGAGAGGTATGCATAGCTCTCAACTGTCCAGACTTGAATGTCTAGATGTTTGCCTTGTATATTTCACTTGTTCCTCATAAAATGTGTTTTTCTGATAAATTAATTTAGGATTGAAATAACCAAATAATGTAATACATTTGAGTTTGACTTAATTTCCTTCAGATCATATTTATTTTGAGACTTGACCCAATCTCTTATTTTTTTGGGGCCA